>NW_027453863.1:673703-712887 GCF_040206685.1 Ascaphus truei | reverse complement strand
AGCCCGGGGAGCACAGAGCGGTCACCCAGTGCGTATATGGAGTCAGCGGTCACTCAGTGTGAATATGGAGTCAGCGGTCACTCAGTGTGTATATGGAGTCAGCGGTCACTCAGTGTGAATATGGAGTCAGCGGTCACTCAGTGTGTATATGGAGTCAGCGGTCACTCAGTGTGAATATGGAGTCAGCGGTCACTCAGTGTGTATATGGAGTCAGCGGTCACTCAGTGTGAATATGGAGTCAGCGGTCACTCAGTGTGTATATGGAGTCAGCGGTCACTCAGTGTGTATATGGAGTCAGCGGTCACTCAGTGTGTATATGGAGTCAGCGGTCACTCAGTGTGTATATGGAGTCAGCGGTCACTCAGTGTGTATATGGAGTCAGCGGTCACTCAGTGTGTATATGGAGTCAGCGGTCACTCAGTGTGTATATGGAGTCAGCGGGCACTCAGTGTGTATATGGAGTCAGCGGGCACTCAGTGTGTATATGGAGTCAGCGGGCACTCAGTGTGTATATGGAGTCAGTGGGCACTCAGTGTGTATATGGAGTCAGCGGTCACTCAGCGTGTATATGGAGTCATCGGTCACTCAGTGTGAATATGGAGTCAGCGGGCACTCAGTGTGTATATGGAGTCAGCGGGCACTCAGTGTGTATATGGAGTCAGCGGGCACTCAGTGTGTATATGGAGTCAGCGGGCACTCAGTGTGTATATGGAGTCAGCGGTCACTCAGCGTGCATATGGAGTCATCGGTCACTCAGTGTGAATATGGAGTCAGCGGTCACTCAGTGTGTATATGGAGTCAGTGGGCACTCACCGTGTATATGGAGTCAGTGGTCACTCAGTGTGAATATGGAGTCAGCGGTCACTCAGTGTGTATATGGAGTCAGCGGTCACTCAGTGTGTATATGGAGTCAGCGGTCACTCAGTGCGTATATGGAGTCAGCGGTCACTCAGTGTGTATATGGAGTCAGCGGTCACTCAGTGTGTATATGGAGTCAGAGGTTACTCAGTGTGTATATGGAGTCAGCGGTTACTCAGTGTTTATATGGAGTCAGCGGTTACTCAGTGTGTATATGGAGTCAGCGGTCACTCAGTGTGTATATGGAGTCAGCGGGCACTCAGTGTGTATATGGAGTCAGCGGTCACTCAGTGTGTATATGGAGTCAGCGGTCACTCAGTGTGTATATGGAGTCAGCGGTCACTCAGTGTGTATATGGAGTCAGCGGTCACTCAGTGTGTATATGGAGTCAGCGGTCACTCAGTGTGTATATGGAGTCAGCGGTCACTCAGTGTGCATATGGAGTCAGCGGGCACTCAGTGTGTATATGGAGTCAGCGGGCACTCAGTGTGTATATGGAGTCAGCGGGCACTCAGTGTGTATATGGAGTCAGCGGGCACTCAGTGTGTATATGGAGTCAGCGGGCACTCAGTGTGTATATGGAGTCAATGGGCACTCAGTGTGTATATGGAGTCAGCGGTCACTCAGCGTGTATATGGAGTCATCGGTCACTCAGTGTGAATATGGAGTCAGCGGGCACTCAGTGTGTATATGGAGCACTCAGTGTGTATATGGAGTCAGCGGGCACTCAGTGTGTATATGGAGTCAGCGGGCACTCAGTGTGTATATGGAGTCAGCGGTCACTCAGCGTGCATATGGAGTCATCGGTCACTCAGTGTGAATATGGAGTCAGCGGGCACTCAGTGTGTATATGGAGTCAGCGGTCACTCAGTGTGTATATGGAGTCAGCGGTCACTCAGTGTATATGGAGTCAGTGGGCACTCAGCGTGTATATGGAGTCAGTGGTCACTCAGTGTGAATATGGAGTCAGCGGTCACTCAGTGTGTATATGGAGTCAGCGGTCACTCAGTGTGTATATGGAGTCAGCGGTCACTCAGTGCGTATATGGAGTCAGCGGTCACTCAGTGTGTATATGGAGTCAGCGGTCACTCAGTGTGTATATGGAGTCAGCGGTCACTCAGTGTGTATATGGAGTCAGCGGTTACTCAGTGTGTATATGGAGTCAGCGGTTACTGAGTGTTTATATGGAGTCAGCGGTTACTCAGTGTGTATATGGAGTCAGCGGTCACTCAGTGTGTATATGGAGTCAGCGGTCACTCAGTGTGTATATGGAGTCAGCGGTCACTCAGTGTGTATATGGAGTCAGTGGTCACTCAGTGTGTATATGGAGTCAGCGGTCACTCAGTGTGTGGGGGGGGACACAGATATTAGAGACATGCGGGGAGAGGGGGTGACAGGATGAGAAGCTCAGGGACTCCGTGTGTGGGGACACACACACAGATATTAGAGACATGCGGGGGGGGACAGGATGAGAAGCTCAGGGACTCCGGGGGGGGACACACACACAGATATTAGAGACATGCGGGGGGGGACAGGATGAGAAGCTCAGGGACTCCGGGGGGGGACACACACAGATATTAGAGACATGCGGGGGGGGGGGACACACACACACAGATATTAGAGACATGCGGGGGGGACAGGATGAGAAGCTCAGGGACTCCGGGGGGGACACACAGATATTAGAGACATGCGGGGGGGGACACACACACAGATATTAGAGACATGCGGGGGGGGACAGGATGAGAAGCTCAGGGACTCCGGGGGGGGGACACACAGATATTAGAGACATGCGGGGGTGGCAGGATGAGAAGCTCAGGGACTCCGGGGGGGACGACGACACAGATATTAGAGACATGCGGGGGGGACAGGATGAGAAGCTCAGGGACTCCGGGGGGGGGGCACACACAGATATTAGAGACATGCGGGGGGGGGGGGGACAGGATGAGAAGCTCAGGGACTCCGGGGGACACACACACAGATATTAGAGACATGCGGGGGGGGGGGCAGGATGAGAAGCTCAGGGACTCCGGGGGGGGACACACACAGATATTAGAGACATGCGGGGGGGGGGGCGGGACACACAGATATTAGAGACATGCGGGGGAGTCAGGGGGGGACAGGATGAGAAGCTCAGGGACTCCGTGTGTGTGGGGGGGGACACACAGATATTAGAGACATGCGGGGGGGGGGGGGACAGGATAAGCTCAGTGACTCCGGGGGGGGGGGCACACAGATATTAGAGACATGCGGGGGGGGGACAGGATAAGCTCAGTGACTCCGGGGGGGGACACACGCACAGATATTAGAGACATGCAGGGGGGGGGGACAGGATGAGAAGCTCAGGGACTCCGGGGGGGGGGCACAGATATTAGAGACATGCGGGGGGGGGGACACACACAGATATTAGAGACATGTGGGGGGGGGGACAGGATGAGAAGCTCAGGGACTCCGGGGGGGCACACACACAGATATTAGAGACATGCGGGGGGGACAGGATGAGAAGCTCAGGGACTCCGGGGGGGGACGACGACACAGATATTAGAGACATGCGGGGGGGGGGGACAGGATGAGAAGCTCAGGGACTCCGGGGGGGGGCACAGATATTAGAGACATGCGGGGGGGGGACAGGATGAGAAGCTCAGGGACTCCGGGGGGGGGGGCACAGATATTAGAGACATGCGGGGGGGGACACACACACAGATATTAGAGACATGCGGGGGGGGACAGGATGAGAAGCTCAGGGACTCCGGGGGGGCACACACACAGATATTAGAGACATGCGGGGGGGACAGGATGAGAAGCTCAGGGACTCCGGGGGGGGGGGGGGACGACACAGATATTAGAGACATGCGGGGGGGGGGACAGGATGAGAAGCTCAGGGACTCCGGGGGGGGACACACAGAAAGAGACATGCGGGGGGGGACAGGATGAGAAGCTCAGGGACTCCGGGGGGGGGACGACGACACAGATATTAGAGACATGTGGGGGGGGGGGGGGACAGGATGAGAAGCTCAGGGACTCCGGGGGGGGGGCACAGATATTAGAGACATGTGGGGGGGGGGACAGGATGAGAAGCTCAGGGACTCCGGGGGACACACACACAGATATTAGAGACATGCGGGGGGGGGGACAGGATGAGAAGCTCAGGGACTCCGGGGGGGACACACACAGATATTAGAGACATGCGGGGGGGGGCGGGACACACAGATATTAGAGACATGCGGGGGAGTCAGGGGGGGACAGGATGAGAAGCTCAGGGACTCCGTGTGTGTGGGGGGGACACACAGATATTAGAGACATGCGGGGGGGGGGACAGGATAAGCTCAGTGACTCCGGGGGGGGGGTGGGGGGCACACAGATATTAGAGACATGCGGGGGGGGACAGGATAAGCTCAGTGACTCCGGGGGGGGGGACACACGCACAGATATTAGAAACATGCAGGGGGGGGGGGACAGGATGAGAAGCTCAGGGACTCCGGGGGGGGGGGCACAGATATTAGAGACATGCGGGGGGGGACACACACAGATATTAGAGACATGTGGGGGGGGGACAGGATGAGAAGCTCAGGGACTCCGGAGGGGCACACACACAGATATTAGAGACATGCGGGGGGGACAGGATGAGAAGCTCAGGGACTCCGGGGGGGGACGACGACACAGATATTAGAGACATGCGGGGGGGGGGGACAGGATGAGAAGCTCAGGGACTCCGGGGGGGGGCACAGATATTAGAGACATGCGGGGGGGGACAGGATGAGAAGCTCAGGGACTCCGGGGGGGGGGGCACAGATATTAGAGACATGCGGGGGGGACACACACACAGATATTAGAGACATGCGGGGGGGGACAGGATGAGAAGCTCAGGGACTCCGGGGGGGCACACACACAGATATTAGAGACATGCGGGGGGGACAGGATGAGAAGCTCAGGGACTCCGGGGGGGGGACGACACAGATATTAGAGACATGCGGGGGGGGACAGGATGAGAAGCTCAGGGACTCCGGGGGGGACACACAGATATTAGAGACATGCGGGGGGGGGACAGGATGAGAAGCTCAGGGACTCCGGGGGGGGGGGACGACACAGATATTAGAGACATGTGGGGGGGGGGACAGGATGAGAAGCTCAGGGACTCCGGGGGGGGGGCACAGATATTAGAGACATGCGGGGGGACACACAGTTATTAGAGACATGCGGGGGAGTCAGGGGGGGACAGGATGAGAAGCTCAGGGACTCCGTGTGTGGGGACACACACACACACACAGATATTAGAGACATGCAGGGGGGGGGGGACAGGATAAGCTCAGGGACTCCGTGTGTGGGGACACACACACACACAGATATTAGAGACATGCGGGGGGGGACAGGATGAGAAGCTCAGGGACTCCGGGGGGGGACACACACAGATATTAGAGACATGCGGGGGGGACAGGACAAGCTCAGTGACTCCGGGGGGGGGGGGGCACACAGATATTAGAGACATGCGGGGGGACACACACACAGATATTAGAGACATGCGGGGGGGGACAGGATGAGAAGCTCAGGGACTCCGGGGGGGACACACACAGATATTAAAGACATGCAGGGGGGGGACAGGATGAGAAGCTCAGGGACTCCGGGGGGACACACACACAGATATTAGAGACATGCGGGGGGGGACAGGATGAGAAGCTCAGGGACTCCGGGGGGACAGGATGAGAAGCTCAGGCACTCCGGGGGGGGGACACACAGATATTAGAGACATGCGGGGGGGACAGGATGAGAAGCTCAGGGACTCCGGGGGGAGACGACGACACAGATATTAGAGACATGCGGGGGGGGGGACAGGATGAGAAGCTCAGGGACTCCGGGGGGGTGGGCACAGATATTAGAGACATGCGGGGGGGGACACACAGATATTAGAGACATGCGGGGGAGTCGGGGAGTCAGGGGGGGACAGGATGAGAAGCTCAGGGACTCCGTGTGTGGGGGGGGGGACACACAGATATTAGAGACATGCGGGGGGGGGGAACACACACAGATATTAGAGACATGCGGGGGGGACAGGATGAGAAGCTCAGGGACTCCGTGTGTGGGGGACACACACACACACAGATATTAGAGACATGCGGGGGGGGACAGGATAAGCTCAGGGACTCCGTGTGTGGGGACACACACACACACACAGATATTAGAGACATGCGGGGGGGGGACAGGATGAGAAGCTCAGGGACTCCGGGGGGGGACACACACAGATATTAGAGACATGCGGGGGGGGACAGGATAAGCTCAGTGACTCTGGGGGGGGGGCACACAGATATTAGAGACATGCGGGGACACACACACACAGATATTAGAGACATGCGGGGGGGGGACAGGATGAGAAGCTCAGGACTCCGGGGGGGGGGACACACACAGATATTAAAGACATGCAGGGGGGGGACAGGATGAGAAGCTCAGGGACTCCGGGGGGGGGGGGGACACACACAGATATTAGAGACATGCGGGGGGGGACAGGATGAGAAGCTCAGGACTCCGGGGGGACAGGATGAGAAGCTCAGGGACTCGGGGGGGGACGACACACAGATATTAAAGACATGCGGGGGGGGGCAGGATGAGAAGCTCAGGGACTCCGGGGGGGGGACACACAGATATTAAAGACATGCGGGGGGGGGGCAGGATGAGAAGCTCAGGGACTCCGGGGGGGGGGACACACAGATATTAGAGACATGCGGGGGGGACGGGGACGGGATGAGAAGCTCAGGGACTCCGGGGGGGACACACACAGATATTAGAGACATGCGGGGGGGGACAGGATGAGAAGCTCAGGGACTCCGGGGGGGGGACACACACAGATATTAGAGACATGGGGGGGGGACAGGATGAGAAGCTCAGGGACCTCCGGGGGGGACACACACAGATATTAGAGACATGCGGGGGAGGGGGGCAGGATGAGAAGCTCAGGGGCTCGGGGGGGGGGGCAGGATGAGAAGCTCAGGACTCCGGGGGACACACACACACAGATATTAGAGAATGCGGGGAGGAGGGGCAGGATGAGAAGCTCAGGGACTCCGGGGGGGGACACACACACAGATATTAGAGACATGCGGGGGACAGGATGAGAAGCTCAGGGACTCCCGGGGGGACACACACACAGATATTAGAGACATGCGGGGGGGGGGGGGACAGGATGAGAAGCTCAGGTGACTCCGGGGGGGACACACACAGATATTAGAGACATGCGGGGGGGAGGGGCAGGGATGAGAAGCTCAGGACTCACGGGCGGGGGGGGGGACCACACACAGATATTAGAGACATGCAGGGGAGGAGAGGGGGTCATAGTGACGTCATGCTGATATATACGGCGCACACACACACACGTATGCTGAGCACACAGGCTGGGCTTTGTCTCCCAGTTCCCATAATATAGAGAGCAGTGCCTGTCTATACTGGTTTCTCTCTTCATGTGACCCCACCCTCCCTGTCCTCCCCCACCCCCCCCCCCCCGTTCATCCTCTCTGCCTCTCCCACCTGTGTGTGGGACACACACCTGACAGGCAGTGCCTGTGCACAGCTGCCGGTCCCGATGCCAGCCTGTGCGAGGCAGCAAGTCACCTGCAGGACTGGCAACAAGTGACTCACACCCCGCTGATGGGAAATAACGTCCTTCCCTGCCACTCGCTCACCACGCCTAGTCACCTGCAGTTCCCTCAACCTGATTACTGGGGTGACCTCCTGGCTGCAGAGTGTCAGGGACAGGATCACACCAGTCCTGGGGCTAGATTAGTAATGTAGGGTATTTTTGTTTTTAATTATAAAAAATAAATAAATGTACAAACGTATCAATACCAAAGCAACAAACTTAACACATTAAAATATACAATTTTACCCTATGTACAGAAAATATGTGCACACACATATCAGAACACCCGCCCGCCTTCTCTCCCAGCACCTTATATCCCACCTGTCTCTCTCCCTGTGCTTTGTCTGCCGCATAGCGTGTTCACCTGCACAGGTTACAGGCACAAGGACGTTTCGGTGGAGAGAACACTGCAGGTGATCCACAACCTGTACACAACCAGCCCATTCATTCATTACCCCGCTGTGCTCTCAAAGAGAATTTCCAATTCTTTCCATCTTTACAGATGTGTCACTTTACAGATGTGTCACTTTACAGATGTGTCACTTTACAGATGTGTCTCTTTACAGATGTGTCTCTTTACAGATGTGTCACTTTACAGATGTGTCACTTTACAGATGTGTCACTTTACAGATGTGTCACTTTACAGATGTGTCACTTTACAGATGTGTCACTTTACAGATGTGTCACTTCTCCTTCCCGTTGGGAACGCCCGGAATTCTCTTTTCCAAAATACATTCCTAAAACATTTTTTTTTTTTTTTTTAAAAGAGGCTTTATCTATCTGAATATCCTCAGGGAAACTAAGATGATTTTCCTCTTTTCCTAACCAACATGCTACAGATTTATCCTGATTCACCAGTGAGCTGGAAACATTTGTAATACTTATTTATATCCTGCCTTATACCTTCAAATGACCTTTTTGAAAAAACATATACACAGACATCGTCTGCATACGCCTGACACTTAACACGCCCTTCGTGTTGGGAACCCTCGCAGGGTACGGCTTGGATGAGACTATTCTGCTCCAGGTGTCTTAAAAAGGGGGTCTATGGAGAAGACGTATAACAGGGGGCTCAGCGGGCAGCCCTGTCTAACACCCGACTTTATGGGAAAAGATTCCCCCACCCAGCCATTAATGATCGGTCTTCCATTAGCTCCTTCGTACAGCAGAGCCAGCTTCTCCACAAAGGTATCTGGGAAACCATATCTCTCCAGGGTCTTACAAAGATAGACATGGTCCACCCTATCGAAGGCTTTGGCCTGGTCAAGATTTAACAGGTACCCTGATAGACCTCCATTCCTGCCCATCTCAAACACCTCCCTAATGTTAATTAAATTATTAGCGATGTTCCTTCCCTTAATGGCACAGGATTGGGAACCCGCTATCACCTTCTCAGCGACGTTACTCATTCCGATTTATAAGGATCCTTGCCAAGATTTTATAATCATTATCTAACAATGCTATTGGCCGACCAATTTTTAAATCTTTCGGATCCCCTTTCTTATATAATAAGGTCAAAAGGGATTCCCGCTGAGAGTGAGAGAGAGCTGTCCCTCTCCGAGAGGCATTATAAACTTTAGCCAATACTCCAGCTAAAACCTCACGGAAAACTTTATCCAATTCAGCAGTGATTCCATCTGCCCCGGGGGTTTTATTATCCGAGAGGGGTTTAATTGCATTCCTCACTTCTCTTGCTGTGATTGGGGTGTCCAATCCTATCACGTCATCCTCAGAAACTGATGGGATATTGATAGAATCAGAATAACTGCCCATTTCTACAGGATCAATGTTTTGTTTTTTTTTGCTAAAAAAAAACTCTGCAGTGACTACGTGAAGCATCTCATCTTTACTAGTTACACAAAGACCCTGTGCATCTTTTAGGCCACATATAACATTCTTTTTAGTTCTGGCTTTACAATTTTCATAGGGATCTGAAGACTAAATCCCACAGCCACCAAAATCCTTCTTGTTTGTTAAGAGGATAATCTTTCACATTGTAATATCCTCATGTTTTCTTTAACTCCCCTACTGTATAATGCTCAGAATTCACTTCTTGGCCATTCTGCATTCCCGTATATAGTTGCAACAACTTAGACCGGAGGACCAAATACCTCTTATACCTTGCCTGGTTTGTTACATCTGAGGTTTTCGTTAAAAATATATATATATATATATATATATTGTAATGTATTTTTTAGTGACCTCCCACCCATGCACTATATTGGGATACAGAACTTGTGTGGATACACAGTCCCTGAAGAACTGAAGGAAGCTTTCTCTTACAGTCTCGTCCTGTAACATGGAGGAGTTCAGCTTCCAAACACTGCGGCCTAGAATCACAGAGGAGTCTAAGTGTAGGGTTATCTGTAGAATAGCATGGTCAGAATATTCTACAGGCGACAATCTGCAGCTGGCAGTATTTACGTTGCTCCTAACATACAACCTGTCTATTCTGGTTTTTAATCTCCCCACACACATATGTGTATCCTGGAGTATTTGGGTTGTGAAATCTATAAACATCGCTTAAATCAGCCTGTTTACACATATCATTTAGGAACACTATATCATATTCCAATACTTCTCTACCACTGCCACGGTCTAGATTCGAGGTCACACAATTAAAATCACCCCCTAGAACGAGACACTTGGATGAAGATTTAACTAAAGCAAATAAATCCCTTCTTTGTTTTTTTTTTGTTTGGTAGCCATACACATGAATTAATCTGTGCTTGCCATTCTGGAATGACACATCTAGAATAAGACATAGTCCTGGGCTCAGGTCAATGACTTTTTCACACTGGAAGCCATATCCCTTAAATAGAAACCCCTCCACCCATCACACAGGTCTGGGCCGTAGGACCAAAAAGATGCACCGCTTGTCCATTCCGCAGGAACTGTTCCCTAAGGGACGAGAGTCTGGTTTCCTGCAGAAATAACATGTCAAGGTCCTTAAAAGCGCTATATACCAGCGATCGTCTTTTCCGGGTTTTTATTGAGTTGACATCTAAAGACCTTACTCTTATAGAGGGGTGCGGGAGGGATGTGTCATTCTGAGAAGTGGTTGTTGACCTCCAAATGTCCTCTATTTGTCCTTCTTTTTCTCCTTTGTTCTTCTCCCTTTGCCAGGCGATGACCCTCTTTTGTTTGAAGGAGATATCATCTCTACGTTCTGTGGATCCACCTTCCGGATGGTGATCATATTTATAACATTGGATGGCGAGCATATTTATAACATTGGATGGCGAGCATATTTATAACATTGGGTGCCAGGCGTTGTTCCTTCTCCCCGCTACTCTCTTGAGAAGATGATGCCTCCTGGGCATTCCTCGTTGCTTCTGTATCTGGGGCTTCATTGGTACTCGGCTCTTCTGTTTCCTGCTGTTCCTCTTCTTCATCTTCCACCCTATATCAGCCCAGGACTTTTGTAGCGGCTGAAACACGTTTTGCATCCTTAACCGGTCAATCACTGCCGTGAGGTAACTTTTTTTTTTCGATCTTGGGACAAGCTTCACGAGGATTGTCCTTGTTTGCTGACTTTGCAGCTACGGGAGTTTTCGCCTTGGACTTCTGAACCTCCCATGTGGATCCTCCTGCTTCCTCACCAGCAGCCGCAGCTTCTAGCTGTTCTGGAGCAGGGAGAGCCTTCTGGGTTTGTTCTATTGGGTTTTCAAGAGGCATCTCCATCTCACGCCTCTCCTGGTGAACTGGTCCCTCTTGGCAGTCTCTGTTCTATGGGGTCTGAGAAGGGAGGGGATGACCTCTTGTGTCCTCTCTTTCTACTGCGATCGGACTGCGAATTTCCTTTAATACCTCCTCAATCGGGCGCAAGCCCATGGAGCCCCTCCTCTCTGCAGCTGGCCTCTGTGTTGGTAAGTGTATCACGGTGTTGTCTGCACACACCAGTTTCACCTCAAACTGATATCCTCCGTTCCAGTATTCACCATTGTACAGTTTCCTTGGTCCTTTGAGTATGTGACACAGTATAACAGAAAGGTCCCCGTATACCTATAATACCGGTATACAGGTCCCTGTATAACTATAATATACAGGTCTCTATATAACTATAATATACAGGTCTCCATATATCTAGAACAGGCAGGTCCCCTGTATAACCCTTATATAGAGGTTTCACGCAAACTATATTAGACACGTTCCTTGTAGCTATAACAGACAGGTCCCCTGTATAACCTTTATATATAGGTTCCCCGTATACCTATAATATACAGGTCCCTGTATAACTATAATATACAGGTCTCCTGTATAACCCTTATATACAGGTTCCCCGTATACCTATATCAGACAGGTCTGCTGTATATCCCTAATATACAAGTTCCCCGTATACCTATAACAGGCAGGTCCCCTGTATAACCCTTATATACAGGTTTCCTGTATAACCCTTATATACAGGTTCCCCATATACCTATATCAGACAGGTCTGCTGTATAACCCATATATACAAGTTCCCCGTATACCTATAACAGGCAGGTCTGCTGTATAACCCTTATATACAGGTTTCCCGTATAACTATAATATACAGGTCTCCCATATACCTATAACAGACAGGTCCCCTGCATATCCCTAATATACAAGTTCCCTGTATACCTATATCAGACAGGTCTGTTGTATAACTCTTATATACAAGTTCCCCATATACCTATAACAGGCAGGTCCCCTGTATAACCCTTATACAGAGGTCCCCCCATATAAGCTTTCCCCGCAGTTAGTGGCCCGGCTGTATATCATGCCACAGTAGGAAGCACAGGGTTATTATATCTGTATCCCCTCCTTCCCACGCTGGCAGACACAGCTGCCTGGCTCAGGATTACTGCATACAATGAGGGTATCACAGGCACATCCTGTGTGCATCCGCAGCCCTGGAATTAGCAGGCAGCCTCTAATTCCCCCTCACAGGCACACCGCGACCGGGCACAGCATCAATCGCAGGCCCATTATCAGTCTGTCCCCCCCCCCCCGCAGGGTGACACAGCCAGGAGTCTGTCCCTCCCCCCGCAGGGTGACACAGTGGCACAAACAGAAGGGAGCAATGAGTCTGTCCCTCCCCCCCTGCAGGGTAACACCTTCATGTCACTCTGTCGTGTCCCAGGACCTCCATGTCCCCCTGTCCTGTCCCAGGACCTCCATGTCCCCCTGTCCTGTCCCAGTATCTCCATGTCCCCCTGTCCCAGGACCTCCACGCCCCCCTGTCCCAGGACCTCCATGTCCCCCTGTCCTGTCCCAGGACCTCCATGTCCCCCTGTCCCAGGACCTCCACGCCCCCCCTGTCCCAGGACCTTCATGTCCCCCTGCCCTGTCCAAGGACCTTCATGTTCCCCTGTCCTGTCCCAGGACCTCCATGTCCCCCTGTCCCAGGAACTCCACGCCCCCCTGTCCAAGGACCTTCATGTCCCCCTGCCCTGTCCCAGGACCTCCATGTCCCCCAGTCCCAGGACCTCCATGTCCCCCTGTCCAAGGACCTTCATGTCCCCCTGCCCTGTCCAAGGACCTTCATGTCCCCCTGCCCTGTCCAAGGACCTTCATGTCCCCCTGTCCTGTCCCAGGACCTCCATGTCCCCCTGTCCCAGGACCTCCATGCCCCCCTGTCCTGTCCCAGGACCTCCATGCCCCCCTGTCCTGTCCCAGGACCTTCATGTCCCCCTGTCCTGTCCCAGGACCTCCATGCCCCCCTGTCCTGTCCCAGGACCTTCATGTCCCCCTGTCCTGTCCCAGGACCTTCATGTCCCCCTGTCCTGTCCCAGGACCTCCATGTCCTCCTGTCCCAGGACCTCCATGTCACCCTGCCCTATCTCAGGACCTGCATGTCCCCCTGTCCTGTCCCAGGACCTCTATGTCAACCTGTCCTGTCCCAGGACCTCCATGTCACCATGTCCAGTCCCAGGACCTCCATGTCACCCTGTCTTGTCCCAGGACCTCCATGTCACCCTGTCCTGTCCCAGGACCTCCATGTCCACCTGTCCTGTCCCAGGACCTCCATGTCCCCCTGGCCTGTCCCAGGACCTCCATGTCCCCCTGCCGTGTCCCAGGACCTCCACGCCACCCTGTCCCAGGACCTCCACATCCCCTGTCCCAGGACCTCCATGTCACCATTTCCAGTCCCAGGACCTCCATGTCACCCTGTCTTGTCCCAGGACCTCCATGTCACCCTGTCTTGTCCCAGGACCTCCATGTCCCCCTGTCCCAGGACCTCCATGTCACCCTGTCCTGTCCCAGGACCTCCATATCCACCTGCCCTGTCCCAGGACCTCCATGTCACCCTGCCCTGTCCCAGGACCTCCATGTCCCCCTGTCCCAGGGCCTCCATGTCCCCCTGTCCAGTCCCAGGACCTCCATGTCACCATGTCCTGTCCCAGGACCTAAATGTCCCCCTGTCCTGTCCAGTCCCAGGACCTCCATGTCCCCTTGTCCCAGGACCTCCATGTCACCCTGTCCTGTTCCAGGACCTCCATGTTTTGTCCCAATACCTCCATGTCCCCCTGTCCTGTCCCAGGACCTTCATGTCCCCCTGTCCTGTCCCAGGACCTGCATGTCCCCCTGTCCTGTCCAAGGACCTCTATGTCCCCCTGTCCTGTCCCAGGACCTCCTTGTCCCCCTGCCCTGTCCCAGGACCTCCATGCCCCCCTGTCCCAGAACCTCCAGGTCACCCTGTCCTGTCCCAGGACCTCCATGTCACCCTGTCTTGTCCCAGGACCTCCATGTCACCCTGTCCTGTCCCAGGACCTCCATGTCCACCTGTCCTGTCCCAGGACCTCCATGTCCCCCTGCCATGTCCCAGGACCTCCACGCCCCCCTGTCCCAGGACCTCCATGTCACCATGTCCAGTCCCAGGACCTCTATGCCCCCCTGTCCTGTCCCAGGACCTCCATATCCCCCTGCCCTGTCCCCAGTACCTTCATGTCCCCCTGTCCCAGGACCTTCATGTCCTCCAGTCCCAGGACCTCCATGTCCCCCTGCTTTGTCCCAGGACCTCCATGTCACCCTGTCCTGTCCCAGGACCTCCATGTCTTGTCCCAATACCTCCATGTCCCCCTGTCCTGTCCCAGGACCTGCATGTCCCCCTGTCCTGTCCCAGGACCTGCATGTCCCCCTGTCCTGTCCCAGGACCTATATGTCACCCTGTCCTGTCCCAGGACCTCCATGTCACCCTGACTTGTCCCAGGACCTCCATGTCACCCTGTCTTGTCCCAGGACCTCCATGCCCACCTGTCCTGTCCCAGGACCTCCATGTCCCCCTGCCCTGTCCCGGGACCTCCATGTCCCTCTGCCATGTCCCAGGACCTCCACGCCACACTGTCCCAGGACCCCACACCCCCTGTCCCAGGACCTCCATGTCACCCTGTCCTGTCCCAGGACCTCCATGTCCACCTGCCCTGTCCCAGGACCTCCATGTCACCCTGCCCTGTCCCAGGACCTCCATGTCCCCCTGTCCCAGGACCTCCATGTCCCCCTGTCCCAGAACCTCCATGTACCCCTGTCCCAGGACCTCCATGTCCCCCTGCTCTGTCTCAGGACCTCCATGTCCCCGTCCTGTCCCAGTGCCTCCATGCCCCCCTGTTCCTCACTCATCCTGACAGATTACTAGGGTACAGTACCCCCTAACAGAAGGCGTTCTCTCTCATCCGGAGTCGCAGTGGGACCTCCTGGCGTCTGTACTGGTTCTGATACCCGGAGAGTCCCTCACACATACAATCCTATCCCATGCCTCCCAGGCCACACCAGCGGCTCTCTCCGAAGCAGTCTCACCCACTCATAAACGCCACCACAGAGCCTCCCCGACTGATGTGACATTGTCATCTCCTGATCCTCCCACCCCACGTGTCACAGCCGCTCTCTCCCGCTCTGCAGAGCGGCAGCGAGCCCGGGCCTGTAAAACGGGATGTTCTCTCTACATCAAAGCAGCAGCCGGAAGTCCTAATAAAAACCCTATACTTCTGCACAGGCTGCGCATATATATATATATATATATATATATATATAAAAGAAATAACAAGCATGCTCTCCATAGTGTAGTCCATTTTAATTTAAAAAATCTGAACTTCACTGGAGGTGACAAACGCTCGCTCACAAGATCTCAAATAAATACGGGCAGTTTCAGCACAACAATTCCCCCCCCCCCTTTTTTTTAATCTTTTTGGATACTGTTCCTCTATCAGGAAGCGTCCCCAGACTGCGCTGACACCCGCCGGACACCGCGTCGGTTTATACCGTGTTTTTCACTGGACACGGGCGGCTGGCAGGCAGGCATCGGCGACCCGGCGATATACGTCTTACCGGCCCTCCTCCCGCGCCGCGGTGTTATGACGTTGCGTTGGCGACGCGTCGCCATGTGACGTGGCGCTGTAGGAGGAGATACCGCTCCGGTAAGAGACACTTACAGAGAGGCCCAACACCCCCCCCCCCCCCCCCCCACTCCTCCTCCGGCAATGAGTTTCATTGTTAAACCTTTCTCACCGACTGCCCCACACCTCTGGAATGCACCGGGGGGGGGGGGGGGGGTAACTGCCCCACACCTCTGGAATGCCCGGGGGGGGGGTAAGGTAACTGCCCCACACCTCTGGAATGCCCGGGGGGTAAGGTAACTGCCCCACACCTCTGGAATGCCCGGGGGGGGTAAGGTAACTGCCCCACACCTCTGTAATGCCCGGGGGGTAAGGTAACTGCCCCACACCTCTGGAATGCCCGGGGGGTAAGGTAACTGCCCCACACCTCTGGAATGCCCGGGGGGTAAGGTAACTGCCCCACACCTCTGGAATGCCCGGGGGGGGGGGGGGTAAGGTAACTGCCCCACACCGCAGTAACGCAGCATATGAGTAGCTCCGTGGCTGATACTTTACGTCTCGGACGCACTGACCGCGGCGCCCTGCAGACGCGCTGACCGTGGCCCCCTGCAGACACACTGACCAGCACACCCTCCTACCGTCTCTGTACGTTCTTACCACTTAGAGTGTAAGCTCTTCGGGTCAGGGACTCCTTTACATAATATTACTTTTATGCCTGAAGCGCGTCTTCCCACTCTGCGTTATATTATCGTGTCACGTGTACGTGAAGCGCTATGTACATAAATGACGCTATATAAATAAAGCTATACATACATACTATATCCCACTGTTATTATTATTATTATATCACATATACACTGTTACGTTAATATGTTTATACACTTCAGTCACAATTGGGGTAGCGCCTTTCTGCAATTTGTTCTATATATTCATACTTAGGATGAACGTATTTTCTGAAGTATAAACCAGGGCACATTAAAAGATTATTTCTAAAACAAATTACATCACTTAAGAATAATTATTATAATGGTGTTGGTGTAATAGCGTCCCCATTTACACTGTATTGTTATGTTGTGGTGTATTACATCCCCCTAACAATACACATTCTCCAGTGTACCAAATGACGCTTTGGCTTATATTAATACATCGTTACATTAGAGTTTACCAACACACAGCACTTATTCCCTCAACTGCTGTCTCTGTAAGTATCCCCTCAAACCTCTTAGATTGTAAGCTCTTCGGGGCAGGGATTTCCTTTCCTATTGTCTGATTTTTGCTGCACTTATTGTATTATTATAATTCCCTGTACTGTATTCTTTGTGAAGCGCTGAGTACACTTTTGGCGCTATATAAATAAAGACATACAATACATATGCCCAATATGTTTGCTTTTTGGTAGGATCGCTTGCATGAAAACACGCCGTGTGCATTTTCACGGGTTAAAGAGTTATAAGTGCGTGCAAACAGGGAAAAGCTAAAAAAACGGAAAATTTGAACAATTTGGAGAAAATAGTCGGGAAACCGCGACGTTTAATTAAAATCGGGCACGCATGGTCACCCTATTAATGTGGGACATACGGGTATTACCTCTCTGGGCGTGTATGTGTATACCGGTATTACCTCGCTGGACATAGTGACCCGACCGGCTTGGGGGGCCGCAGGATTTCCCTGAGCAGGGAGAGAGCAGGGCTGTTAGGGGATTAGGCAGCTTCTTCCATCCTGATTGGCTGCTGCTGGGTAATACAGCCAATCAGGAGGAGGTGTTGGGAACCAGAGGGCGTGGCCAATGAGAGGAGGAAACAGCATGGAGAGGAGAGCAGAGAGACAGGTGCCGGTGTGTTTGTCTCTCGAGCGTGTGTGTGTCTCGCACTTTTCAGTGGCCAGTATTTTTGTTGAAGCCGCCTGGCCACCCTAGCACTCACCCATCCATTCTTGATTGCCATAGCAATTGGGACTTGGGATAGACTCACCGCCATCTTGGTCTGACCACGTCTCAGAGCCCTCCCTGGGGAAATGACAAAAATGTGTCTGCGTTATGGTTACACACTTAGTTACAAACCAAAAGGCAAGTATCTTGTATCCTACTAGTGGTATGTTCTATGGGATACATGTAGGGGCGCCAGGTGGATTCTCCAAAAATACTGGACACAATAGTGAAAGTTGCCACAAGCTAGAGACACACATACACACACCACTCTCCGCTCCATGCTGTTTCCTCCTCTCCTTGGCCCCGCCTCCAGGCTCCTGACACCTCCTCCTAATTGGCTGCATTACCCAACAGCAGCCAAACAGGATGGAGGAAACTGCCCGGCCCCCTAGCAACAGCCCTGCTCGGGGATATCCTGCGGCCGCCCAAGCCGGTCGGGTCACTATATACAGAGAGGTAATACCGGTATACACATACACGCCCAGAGAGGTAATCCCGGTATACACATACACACCCAGAGAGGTAATACCGCTATACACATACACGCCCAGAGAGGTAATACCGGTATACACATACACGCCCAGAGAGGTAATACCGGTATACACATACACGCCCAGAGAGATAATACCGGTATACACATACACGCCCAGAGAGGTAATACCGGTATACACATACACGCCCAGAGAGGTAATACCGGTATACACATACACGCCCAGAGAGGTAATACCGGTATACACATACACGCCCAGAGAGGTAATACCGGTATACACATACACGCCCAGAGAGGTAATACCCGGTATACACATACACACCCAGAGAGGTAATACCGGTATACACATACACACCCAGAGAGGTAATACCGGTATACACACACACGCCCAGAGAGGTAATACCGGTATACACATACACGCCCAGAGAGGTAATACCCGTATACACATACATGCCCAGAGAGGTAATACCGGTATACACATACACGCCCAGAGAGGTAATACCGGTATACACATACACGCCCAGAGAGGTAATACCGGTATACACATACACGCCCAGAGAGGTAATACCGGTATACACATACACGCCCAGAGAGGTAATACCGGTATACACATACACGCCCAGAGAGGTAATACCGGTATACACATACACGCCCAGAGAGGTAATACCGGTATACACATACACGCCCAGAGAGGTAATACCGGTATACACATACACCCCCAGAGAGGTAATACCGGTATACACATACACGCCCAGAGAGGTAATACCGGTATACACATACACGCCCAGAGAGGTAATACCGGTATACACATACACGCCCAGAGAGGTAATACCGCTATACACATACACGCCCAGAGAGGTAATACCGGTATACACATACACGCCCAGAGAGGTAATACCGGTATACACATACACCCCCAGAGAGGTAATACCGGTATACACATACACGCCCAGAGAGGTAATACCGGTATACACATACACCCCCAGAGAGGTAATACCGGTATACACATACACGCCCAGAGAGGTAATACCGGTATATACATACATGCCCAGAAAGGTAATACCGGTATACACATACACGCCCAGAGAGGTAATACCGGTATACACGTACACGCCCAGAGAGGTAATACCGGTATATACATACATGCCCAGAAAGGTAATACCGGTATACACATACACGCCCAGAGAGGTAATACCGGTATACACATACACACCCAGAGAGGTAATACCGGTATACACATACACGCCCAGAGAGGTAATACCGGTATACACATACACGCCCAGAGAGGTAATACCGGTATACACATACACGCCCAGAGAGGTAATACCGGTATACACACACACACCCAGAGAGGTAATACCGGCATACACATACACACCCAGAGAGGTAATACCTGTATACACATACACGCCCAGAGAGGTAATACCGGTATACACATACACACCCAGAGAGGTAATACCGGTATACACATACACGCCCAGAGAGGTAATACCTGTATACACATACACGCCCAGAGAGGTAATACCGGCATACACATACACACCCAGAGAGGTAATACCTGTATACACATACACGCCCAGAGAGGTAATACCGGTATACACATACACGCCCAGAGAGGTAATACCTGTATACACATACACGCCCAGAGAGGTAATACCGGCATACACATACACACCCAGAGAGGTAATACCGGTATACACATACACACCCAGAGAGGTAATACCGGTATACACATACACGCCCAGAGAGGTAATACCGGTATACACATACACGCCCAGAGAGGTAATACCGGTATACACGTACACGCCCAGAGAGGTAATACCGGTATACACATACACGCACCCAGAGAGGTAATACCGGTATACACATACACGCCCAGAGGTAATACCGGTATACACATACACGCCCAGAGAGGTAATACCGGTATACACATACACGCCCAGAGAGGTAATACCGGTATACACATACACGCCCAGAGAGGTAATACCGGTATACACATACACACCCAGAGAGGTAATACCGGTATACAGATACACGCCCAGAGAGGTAATACCGGTATACACATACACGCCCAGAGAGGTAATACCGGTATACACATACACGCCCAGAGAGGTAATACCGGTATACACATACACGCCCAGAGAGGTAATACCTGTATACACATACACGCCCAGAGAGGTAATACCGGTATACACATACACGCCCAGAGAGGTAATACCGGTATACACATACACACCCAGAGAGGTAATACCGGTATACACATACACGCCCAGAGAGGTAATACCGGTATACACATACACGCCCAGAGAGGTAATACCGGTATACACATACACGCCCAGAGAGGTAATACCGGTATACACATACACGCCCAGAGAGGTAATACCGGTATACACATACACGCCCAGAGAGGTAATACCGGTATACACACACACGCCCAGAGAGGTAATACCGGTATACACATACACGCCCAGAGAGGTAATACCGGTATACACATACACGCCCAGAGAGGTAATACCGCTATACACATACATGTCCAGAGAGGTAATACCGGTATACACATACACGCCCAGAGAGGTAATACCGGTATACACATACACGCCCAGAGAGGTAATACCGGTATACACATACACCCCCAGAGAAGTAATACCGGTATACACATACACGCCCAGAGAGGTAATACCGGTATACACATACACATCCAGAGAGGTAATACCGGTATACACATACACGCCCAGAGAGGTAATACCGGTATACACATACACGCCCAGAGAGGTAATACCGTTATACACATACACGCCCAGAGAGGTAATACCGGTATACACATACACGCCCAGAGAGGTAATACCGGTATATACGTACACGCCCAGAGAGGTAATACCGGTATACACGTACACGCCCAGAGAGGTAATACCGGTATACACACATACACGCCCAGAGAGGTAATACCGGTATACACATACACGTCCAGAGAGGTAATACCGGTATACACATACACATCCAGAGAGGTAATACCGGTATACACATACACGCCCAGAGAGGTAATACCGGTATACACATACACGTCCAGAGAGGTAATACCGGTATACACATACACTCCCAGAGAGGTAATACCGGTATACACATACACGCCCAGAGAGGTAATACCGGTATACGCATACACGCCCAGAGAGGTAATACCGGTATACACATACACGCCCAGAGAGGTAATACCGGTATACACATACACACCCAGAGAGGTAATACCGGTATACACATACACGTCCAGAGAGGTAATACCGGCATACACATACACACCCAGAGAGGTAATACCGGTATACACATACACGCCCAGAGAGGTAATACCGATATACACATACACGCCCAGAGAGGTAATACCGGTATACACATACACGCCCAGAGAGGTAATACCGGTATACACATACACGCCCAGAGAGGTAATACCGGTATACACATACACACCCAGAGAGGTAATACCGGTATACACATACACGCCCAGAGAGGTAATACCGGTATACACATACACACCCAGAGAGGTAATACCGGTATACACAAACATGCCCAGAGAGGTAATACCGGTATACACATACATGCCCAGAGAGGTAATACCGGTATACACATACATGCCCAGAGAGGTAATACCGGTATACACATACACGCCCAGAGAGGTAATACCGGTATACACATACACGCCCAGAGAGATAATACCGGTATACACATACACGCCCAGAGAGGTAATACCGGTATACACATACACGCACAGAGAGGTAATACCGGTATACACATACACGCCCAGAGAGGTAATACCGGTATACACATACACGCCCAGAGAGATAATACCGGTATACACATACACGCCCAGAGAGGTAATACCGGTATACACGTACACGCCCAGAGAGGTAATACCGGTATACACATACATGCCCAGAGAGGTAATACCGGTATACACATACACGCCCAGAGAGGTAATACCGGTATACACATACATGCCCAGAGAGGTAATACCGGTATACACATACATGCCCAGAGAGGTAATACCGGTATACACATACACGCCCAGAGAGGTAATACCGGTATACACATACACGCCCAGAGAGATAATACCGGTATACACATACACGCCCAGAGAGGTAATACCGGTATACACATACACGCACAGAGAGGTAATACCGGTATACACATACACGCCCAGAGAGGTAATACCGGTATACACATACACGCCCAGAGAGATAATACCGGTATACACATACACGCCCAGAGAGGTAATACCGGTATACACGTACACGCCCAGAGAGGTAATACCGGTATACACATACACGCCCAGAGAGATAATACCGGTATACACATACACGCCCAGAGAGGTAATACCGGTATACACATACATGCCCAGAGAGGTAATACCGGTATACACATAAACGCCCAGAGAGGTAATACCGGTATACACGTACACGCCCAGAGAGGTAATACCGGTATACACATACACGCCCAGAGAGGTAATACCGGTATACACATACACGCCCAGAGAGGTAATACCGGTATACACATACACGCCCAGAGAGGTAAT
The DNA here is from genome assembly GCF_040206685.1 of Ascaphus truei. NCBI lineage: Eukaryota > Metazoa > Chordata > Amphibia > Anura > Ascaphidae > Ascaphus > Ascaphus truei. The sequence continues at coordinate 690,135 of NW_027453863.1, read as the reverse complement.
ACCGGTATACACATACACGCCCAGAGAGGTAATACCGGTATACACATACACGCCCAGAGAGGTAATACCGGTATACACATACACGCCCAGAGAGGTAATACCGGTATACACATACACGCCCAGAGAGGTAATACCGGTATACACATACACGCCCAGAGAGGTAATACCGGTATACACATACACGCCCAGAGAGGTAATACCGGTATACACATACACGCCCAGAGAGGTAATACCGGTATACACATACACGCCCAGAGAGGTAATACCGGTATACACACACACGCCCAGAGAAGTAATACCGGTATACACATACACGCCCAGAGAGGTAATACCGGTATACACATACACGCCCAGAGAGGTAATACCGGTATACACATACACGCCCAGAGAGGTAATACCGGTATACACATACACGCCCAGAGAGGTAATACCGGTATACACATACACGCCCAGAGAGGTAATACCGGTATACACATACATGCCCAGAGAGGTAATACCGGTATACACATACACGCCCAGAGAGGTAATACCGGTATACACATACACGCCCAGAGAGGTAATACCGGTATACACATACACGCCCAGAGAGGTAATACCGGTATACACATACACGCCCAGAGAGGTAATACCGGTATACACATACACGCCCAGAGAGGTAATACCGGTATACACATACACGCCCAGAGAGGTAATACCGGTATATACACATACATGTCCAGAGAGGTAATACCGGTATACACATACACGCCCAGAGAGGTAATACCGGTATACACATACACGCCCAGAGAGGTAATACCGGTATACACATACACGCCCAGAGAGGTAATACCGGTATACACATACACATCCAGAGAGGTAATACCGGTATACACATACACGCCCAGAGAGGTAATACCGGTATACACATACACGCCCAGAGAGGTAATACCGGTATACACATACACGCCCAGAGAGGTAATACCGGTATACACATACACGCCTAGAGAGGTAATACCGGTATACACATACACATCCAGAGAGGTAATACCGGTATACACATATACGCCCAGAGAGGTAATACCGGTATACACATACACGCCCAGAGAGGTAATACCGGTATACACATACACGCCCAGAGAGGTAATACCGGTATACACATACACGCCCAGAGAGGTAATACCGGTATACACATACACGCCCAGAGAGGTAATACCAGTATACACATACACGCCCAGAGAGGTAATACCGGTATACACATACATGCCCAGAGAGGTAATACCGGTATACACATACACGTCCAGAGAGGTAATACCGGTATACACATACACGCCCAGAGAGGTAATACCGGTATACACATACACGCCCAGAGAGGTAATACCGGTATACACATACACGCCCAGAGAGGTAATACCGGTATACACATACACGCCCAGAGAGGTAATACTGGTATACACATACACACCCAGAGAGGTAATACCGGTATACACATACACGCCCAGAGAGGTAATACCGGTATACACATACACGCCCAGAGAGGTAATACCGGTATATATATACACCCCCAGAGAGGTAATACCGGTATACACATACACACCCAGAGAGGTAATACCGGTATACACATACACGCCCAGAGAGGTAATACCGGTATATATATACACCCCCAGAGAGGTAATACCGGTATACACATACACACCCAGAGAGGTAATACCGGTATACACATACACGCCCAGAGAGGTAATACCGGTATACACATACACGCCCAGAGAGGTAATACCGGTATACACATACACGCCCAGAGAAGTAATACCGGTATACACGTACACCCCCAGAGAGGTAATACCGGTATACACACACACGCCCAGAGAGGTAATACCGGTATACACATACACGCCCAGAGAGGTAATACCGGTATACACATACACGCCCAGAGAGGTAATACCGGTATACACATACACGCCCAGAGAGGTAATACCGGTATACACATACACGCCCAGAGAGGTAATACCGGTATACACATACACCCCCAGAGAGGTAATACCGGTATACACATACACCCCCAGAGAGGTAATACCGGTATACACATACACACCCAGAGAGGTAATACCGGTATACACATACACGCCCAGAGAGGTAATACCGGTATACACATACACGCCCAGAGAGGTAATACCGGTATACACATACACCCCCAGAGAGGTAATACCGGTATACACATACACCCCCAGAGAGGTAATACCGGTATACACATACACGCCCAGAGAGGTAATACCGGTATACACATACACACCCAGAGAGGTAATACCGGTATACACATACACGCCCAGAGAGGTAATACCGGTATATACATACACACCCAGAGAGGTAATACCGGTATACACATACACGCCCAGAGAGGTAATACAGGTATACACATACACTCCCAGAGAGGTAATACCGGTATACACATACACACCCAGAGAGGTAATATCGGTATACACATACACGCCCAGAGAGGTAATACCGGTATACACATACACGCCCAGAGAGGTAATACCGGTATACACGTACACGCCCAGAGAGGTAATACCGGTATACACATACACCCCCAGAGAGGTAATACCGGTATACACATACACACCCAGAGAGGTAATACCGGTATACACATACACGCCCAGAGAGGTAATACCGGTATACACATACACGCCCAGAGAGGTAATACCGGTATACACATACACCCCCAGAGAGGTAATACCGGTATACACATACACACCCAGAGAGGTAATACCGGTATACACATACACGCCCAGAGAGGTAATACCGGTATACACATACACACCCAGAGGTAATACTGGTATACACATACACACCCAGAGAGGTAATACCGGTATACACATACACGCCCAGAGAGGTAATACCGGTATACACATACACGCCCAGAGAGGTAATACCGGTATACACATACACGCCCAGAGAGGTAATACCGGTATACACATACACGCCCAGAGAGGTAATACCGGTATACACATACACACCCAGAGAGGTAATACTGGTATACACATACACACCCAGAGACGTAATACCGGTATACACATACACGCCCAGAGAGGTAATACCGGTATACACATACACGCCCAGAGAGGTAATACCGGTATATACACATACATGTCCAGAGAGGTAATACCGGTATACACATACACGCACAGAGAGGTAATACCGTTATACACATACACGCCCAGAGAGGTAATACCGATATACACATACACGCACAGAGAGGTAATACCGGTATAAACATACACGCCCAGAGAGGTAATACCGGTATACACATACACGCCCAGAGAGATAATACCGGTATACACATACACACCCAGAGAGGTAATACCGGTATACACATACACGCCCTGAGAGGTAATACCGGTATACACATACACACCCAGAGAGGTAATACCGGTATACACATACACGCCCTGAGAGGTAATACCGGTATACACATACACTCCCAGAGAGGTAAGGCCGGTATACACATACACGCCCCCAGAGAGGTAATACCAGTATACACATACACGCCCAGAGAGGTAATACCGGTATACACATACACGTCCAGTATTACCTCTAAAAAAATGTACTGGACAGTGTCCAAATACAGGACAGTCCGGTTCAATACTGGACACCTGGAAACCCCTGTCATCGCTCTACCCTTTACAGCCAGGCTTTGGGACCAAAATACCGTTACCGAGCGAACGTTTAAAGGCGAAACATTGAAAGGCGGGGGTTACATGCCGGACTGCCCGGTCCAGTATGCTAAGGGAGGCCCATACAGTGCAGGGCATTGTCCATGTAATGATGTGAAACATGTCGCTCTCGCCAGGTTTCACGCTCGCTGGCCGTGCCAGGGAGGTTTCACCGCAGGGACCGTGTCATGAGACCTGGGGATTTGTGAGGGACGGGATTTGTGAGGCTTCTGCTCCCTCTAATGGCTGGAATGGTGACACATCACGGTCATTCCTGTGCTGATATAGTGGCCTTGGAGGGAAGTTTGCAGCCCTCAATATATTTGCTGCTGGCGGCGCGTGCACAGATAAAAGCCGCAATCTGCGGTCTGTAGGGGAGTGATAGGATGCGCGGGGGGAAGGGCCATGACGGGGGGTGTGGCCATGACGGGGCATATCTGCCTTTCCATTGGCTGCCCGCCGACCACGTCATCGCGTCGCAGCATGGGAAGATAAAATTGGTCTTCCCTGCCAGCGTACGCGTCATCGCGCTTTGCGCGCCCACTGGGGCCTGCCCCCTAGAGGATTGTGCTGTGGGGCGCGCACACTATAGCGCGCGCCACAGCGGCCTCTGGGGACCTGGCTTTAGGCCGCAATCCCAAAACGCCACCAGATTACCATATATCTGATCACAACCTCTCTATAAAACACATTTAATTCAATAATATATTAATAATAATCATCAAATAATCAATAATAATATAAGCAGATCCCCCACACTGTGGCAATGGCCTGCATGATGTACAAATAACACAGTAATCGCTCATTCTGTGCGACTTCGAGTGACAGAAATGTCTTCGATAGACTATGACTTCCCAGAGTAGATTTGCCCGGTAGTTTCCGCAGTTCTGCTGCTCTGCCCCATGGCGTGATGATCAGGTTATTAGGATTGGATTGTACGTCTGCGTTATTGTACTTATAGAAAGGTTTGGGATCGTGGCAGGTCGGTGGGGGGTAAATTCGGAGGCCGTGCGTTCACTGCGACATGTAGGGTTACCAGGTGTCCGAACCGGACTGTCCTGCATGTGGACACTGTCCAGTAAAAAAACATTGAAGTAATACTGGACATGTATGTGTCCCGGAATTATATCTCTGGACATAGTGACCTGACCGGCTTGGGGGGGCTGCGAGTTTCCCCCCGAGCAGGGATGTAGCTAGGGGGCTGGGCAGCTTCCTCCATCCTTATTGGCTGCTGCTGGTTAATGCAGCCAATCAGGAGGAGGTGTCAGGAGCTTGGGGGTGCGGCCAAGGAGAGGAGGAAACAGCATGGAGCAGTGAGAGGCATGTGTGTGTCTCAGGTGGGTTGCATCTTTCACCATTGTGTCCAGTATTTTTGGAGAAGCCGCCTGGCACCCCTATTAAGCGACATGACTGGATTCTTCCCCCCCCCTGCGCCATTATGTAGGGCGTGACATTACGCTCCGAACTTCGGGACTTTATGTAAAGATGGTGGTCGCCCGGATTCCTCTCATGTGACACGGTTTTCTTTTCACGTTTTTTTTTGTTGCAACTACACAGAAATTCCTCCTCTTTTCCAGAGTTTAGCGAGTTTTAGTTCTGCGTCGCACGTTACGTTATAGTTACCAGTATCCCACGCATTTGTGATGACAGATCACATACTTATTACTTAAAACACCGCGCCGGTACAACCGTTATTACACACACACGTTCCTCTCCTTCCCATACTCCCAATTTGTTTTAACTCCCTACTCCATTTCGTTTTCACGCGGATTGGGGTCTCCGAAGATTAAAACGCGCTATTTCCGAGCCCCTGCTTCCCGAGATGCTTACCACTTACAGTACAGGGGAAACAAAATGGCCGTTTACGTTTCCGGCGCCAATAGGAACCGCAACTGCGGCCGGCATTGAGGCGGTGGCTATAAATATAAGGAAGTACAAGGAGCCACGTTTTACATCCGTGGGCCTCCTGCTTCCCATCCGATCACCCCGCCCCCCCCCCCAAAAAAAACCAGAAGGGCCGGAGGGGGAACTGCGGCCTTAACCGTTTCGGCGCCCCAGGACGTCGCAGCTACGTCACAAAATGGCAGCTCATCTTGCTAGGGGGACGTCGCGGCCTGCGTCGACTCCTCCCCTTTTCCCCATCAGTGACGGAGGGATCACATCACTGTCACGGGAGGCCAGGACTAATACCAGGGATCAATATCGCCAGACAGAAACACAGAGACATATAAACAAACAACACATCTTCTGGAGCCAGGGTCACATGTGGGATGTGAGCGAGTCCAGGGGTTTAACTCGTCCCCTTTTGAGAGCACACAGAGTCCTTTTATTTTCTTCAACTGTAATGGGGGAGTCAAAAACAAATATAGATGGTAATGTGTGGTGAGAGAGGGCTTCTCTATGTGAAGGTGCTCTGTTATGGGGGGGCGGTAAAAAAAGGATGGCCTTGCCAGGGTGTGATGGAGGAAGCAGGTACTCACTAAGCCAGCTAGTTAGATCTAAAGCACATGTTCCTGTGGCTGGCAGGAAGGGACTAAGGACCAAAGTAACTGCTATAAAGGCGGGGGAGCAAGCTGGACTAAACCACCTTTCTAGCTAAGGAGATTGGAAGGTTGCCAGGGCAACCAGCTAAGGCTGCGTAAGGGACATATGTAGCAATAATGTTACCTTTACACATGAGGCTAGCTGCTGGAACAGGAGAATTACAGGCAGCCGAACAAGGGAGGCAGGAATAGTCAAAACTGCAAAGGGAGGCAGAAAATGTGTAATCCTGTTCCAGGACAACACACATACCCAACTGGGGATACCCTGCAGTCCTGGTTGCACGGACCTTCTTGCAGAGATTTCCCTTGTTATCTTACTTCTTCTGCGTGGCCGTCCAGTGTCAGGCGCTGATTGGTTGCTGAAGGGTCACGTGACGCTTCGGCGCGCCTGAAATCAATTTTAATCTGTCTCGCCAAGCGGCTGGCGAGCGTATGGGCACGGGCGCGCCACGTGAGCATTCATATTTACATTCACTAATGTAAACGCTCCAAGTGTGTAGACGCAGCCTAAGGCTACGGCCCCGCTGCACGCGCGTCTGCGAGGCTGGCGGCGCGTGCAGCCGAGTCCCCCGGTCTGCAGTGAGCTGCAGGGGGGGGACGTGACGGGGGAGCGGCCGTAACGTCACCTGACAGGTTCGCCCTCATTTGCTGAACCGCCGGGGGGGGGGGAGGGCTGGGCCTAGCGCTCTGCCGCAACTCCTGATCTCAATTTTCTTGAGAGCAGGAGATTCTGACGGCGCAGCGGACCACACCCGCAAGCGGCCCGGCCCCATTGAGGGACGGCTCTTGTCCCTGAGGCGTCCGCCACCGTGGGTGCTGCAGTAGCCAGCGGGGACCTGGCCTAACTTAGGCCCGGGCCATAGACGTGTGGGGAGAGCGGAGGCGCGCTAACGCTGAGGCTCGCCTGCTTCAGTCAGCGCGATTGCACAGACTTGCAGGCGAGCCAGCGTGCGCGAAGGGAGCCGGGGGGAGGTGGTTGGAGGCGGGGCAGTGACGTCGCTGGGCCAATCGCCTGCGACGCACTGACGTCAATGTCACGGCGCCGTGACGTTGACGCTGCTGTGCTGTGATTGGAGGTTTTCAGCCGACAGCGCGCTGAAAAACAGCTTGGCGCTCGGCTGAAACCTCCAACTCGTCAGCACGCCTGCGGACGCTCGCGTGAGCCCCCTCTCAAGGCATCCTCATTGAAGTTGCAGTGGCTCAGCGCAGAGCGTCCGCACGCCTCAGCACGGCCTGTCCTTCTATGGACTCGGCCTTAGAAACATTCAGGGCCAGGTGCTGCCTACCAACTCAGGCCCGGATTGGTGGATCGAAACGCAACATTATAAAGAGCCACATACAAACCATTACAGGGAAAGGTCACAGACACTTCTGCAACATTTCTCCTGCAACCACATTAACCCCTGGTCCCTGAGGTGCTGGAACCAGGTTTACAATGCAGATATAATACACATATAACCTAATACACTGTATTACTGACAGGTAGGGGTAATGGCAGGCTAGCGCTGTATGAACAGCAGCCATATTTACCCCTCCCGTCAGTCACTGCTTGTGCCCGTGACCCCTCCGGCACTCCAAGGATTCAGGGTGCAGCCGTTGGGCGCCCTGGTTCTCTCTCATTTTCATGTTACGGGCTGGAGGAGCAGCCCACCTTTGAAGTGGGTGAAGCCCCAGTGATAGCTCCGTGTAACATTGGGGCGAGTCTCTTTATCCCCCCTCCCTGCGACTCAGGCAGTACATTTAGGTGTATTAGGAGTACAAATCTTATTATAATAATAATAACACAGGGCCGTAAGGTGTTGCCTCCTCTCTAGTTGTTATATATATATATGTATGTGTATATGTTCCACACTTATTATTATAATAATAATATCACTGGGCAGTAAGGTGTGTGTGTGTATCACTGTGTATATCTCACAGTGTGTGTGTGTGTGTGTGTGTGTGTGTGTGTGTGTGTGTGTGTGTGTGTGTGTGTGTGTGTGTGTGTGTGTGTGTGTGTGTGTGTGTGTGTGTGTGTGTGTGTGTGTGTGTGTTTCCCCTATAATACAGTATGTACACTCTGACTGAGGCGGCCGCCATGACACTGCACTTTTCCCGCCTGCAGATCGCCTGTCACTCACTGTCCTATCCACCAATCAGCATTGCGTCTGACAACGTCATCATGGTTAACACCCCCCCCCCTACACGTCTGCCAATCGCTGCCTTCCTCCCCGTGCTCGGCGGGTAGCCACACCCATAGGTAATCCGACCTATCAGTGGGCTACGACCAGCCCACGTGGGGCACTTGCGTAGATATTGTAGTGACAACAGACGGCCGTCGGTCACCCTTGTACGCCCTGCCCACGTGGTTCTAAGAGGCCCTTTCCAATTGGTCGAAGAGCCGTCCATCTGCGATTCAGTTCGGTGATTGGTCGCTCCGGCAGTCCGTCTTCCTCTGCTTAACGTGATTGGTCAGTGCGCGCGTCGCTCCGGACAGGGAGATCGGTGATTGGTTGGTAGGGGTAGCAGTTCCGCCGCTGGGCGGGGCTTGTTGCGTTGTTGTCCGGGCCCGGTAAGAAGTGACAAGCGGCGGGTGAGTCCGGGAGCTTCCGCCGGGGCGGGAGGTGCTGCTTCCGGTACCGGAGGAGGCGGGAATACACCCTGGGGGGGGGAGGGGAGGAGAGGGAGATTTGGCCTCTGTGGGACCGGAAGGGGCTGAGCTGGCCCCGCCCCGCGAGGGTCTCACTAGAGCTTGGCCCAGGAGCTGACACTCTACCCCGGGATCACCGCCACGGGGGGAGGGGTGTGTCAGTCACTGTGTGTGTGTGTGTGTATATATATATATGTGTGTGTGTGTGTGTGTGTGTGTGTGTGTGTGTGTGTGTGTATATATATATATATATATATATATATATGTATATATGTATATGTATATATGTATGTGTGTGGTGTGTATATATATATATATATGTATATGTATGTGTGTGTATATATGTGTGTGTGTGTGTGTGTGTGTGTGTGTGTGTGTGTGTGTGTGTGTGTGTGTGTATATATATATATATGTGTGTGTGTGTGTGTGTGTGTGTGTGTATATAATTTTTTTGTACATTTTATTTAGTATATATATATATATTTCACACACACCACAATTAGATAACTTATGGTGGGTGAAAAAGGTGACGAAAAACCCCTGCACCGTTAAGCATATCCTGTAATAAATAAAGAATATCACTTGTGAGCTGCGCAGGAGACGAGGGGGCGCGGTGGAGGCGTGGCTGTGAGCGGTTCGCCCTCATTGGCTGAGTCGCTCACCTGCCGCTGACGTCACGCGGCAATCGACGAAGGGGGTAAAAATCCTTTGGCTACCAGCGATCGCGACCGCCAGATGTCGCCCCCACTGCGGGCACCCGCGACAGACCGCATGTACTTGCTGCGGAGCTGCGCAACCTCGCAGGCGCCGCAGCGCTAACTATAAGCGCAACCCTGACTTTCACCATTATCACCTAGCACAGGGGTGGGAAACTTTTCCCCGTGCACACCCCTGCCCTCCTCGGCGCCTATATATATACACACACACTATATTAGTATATATTGGAGTGTAAGCTCTTCGGGGCAGGGACTCCTATTCCTAATGTTACTTTTATACCTGAAGCGCTGATTCCCAATATGTGTTATATTATTATATCCCGTGTGTTACTGCGGTGACACACTGTGTACCCGGATGGTTGTATGTCTCTCCCCTTCTCCCCTTCTCCCCTTCTCCCCTTCTCCCCCTTCTCCCCTTCTCCCCTTCTCCCCTTCTCCCCTTCTCCCCTTCTCCCCTTCTCCCCTTCTCCCCTTCTCCCCTTCTCCCCTTCTCCCCTTCTCCCCTTCTCCCCTTCTCCCCTTCTCCCCTCTCCTGTTAGCCGAGCTTAATAATCAAAAATAAATAGATGATACCGTTCTGTGGCTAACGAAATGCTTTTATTTGTGTGAGCTTTCCAGATACACTGATCTCTTCTTCCGGCGATGTTACAACAAGAGATTATAACGGCGGTGTTATAACATCGCCAGAAGAAGAGATCAGTGTATCTGGAAAGCTCGCACAAATAAAAGCATTTTGTTAGCCACAGAAAAGGGTGAGGGCCGGTGCATTGGGGTGAGGGTCGGTGCGTTGGGGTCAGAGTGAGGGCCGGTATATTGAGGTCAGGCTGAGGGCCGGCGCGTCGGGGTTAGGGTTAGGGCCGGTGCATTGGGGTCAGCGTGTGGGCCGGTGGGGTCAGGCTGAGGCCCAGTGCGTTAGGGTCAGGCTGAGGGCCGGTGCGTTAGGGTCAGGCTGAGGCCCAGTGCGTTAGGGTCAGGCTGAGGGCCGGTGCGTTAGGGTCAGGCTGAGGCCCAGTGCGTTAGGGTCAGGCTGAGGCCCGGTGCGTTAGGGTCAGGCTGAGGGCCAGTGCGTTAGGGTCAGGCTGAGGGCCGGTGCGTTGGGGTCAGGCTGAGGCCCAGTGCGTTAGGGTCAGGCTGAGGGCCGGCGCCTTAGGGTCAGGCTGAGGGCCGGCGCCTTAGGGTCAGGCTGAGGCCCAGTGCGTTAGGGTCAGGCTGAGGGCCGGCGCCTTAGGGTCAGGCTGAGGGCCGGCGCCTTAGGGTCAGGCTGAGGGCCAGTGCGTTAGGGTCAGGCTGAGGGCCGGCGCGTTAGGGTCAGGCTGAGGGCCAGTGCATTAGGGTCAGGCTGAGGGCCGGCGCGTTAGGGTCAGGCTGAGGGCCAGTGCATTAGGGTCAGGCTGAGGGCCAGTGCATTAGGGTCAGGCTGAGGGCCGGCGCGTTAGGGTCAGGCTGAGGGCCGGCGTGTCGGGGTTAGGGCCGGCGGGGTCAGAGTGGAGTATTAACACTTTGTTTCCTGTGCCTCCAGGTGCCTGCGTGTCCTGCTGCCGGGTGCTCAGTGTCTGTAATACTCTCTGTGTCGGCTCCCGACATCTCCACGTGGGCACAGTGCAGGACGGGCAGCGTACGTGTCCACGTGGGCACAGTGCAGGACGGGCAGCGTACGTCTCCACGTGGGCACAGTGCAGGACGGGCAGCGTACGTCTCCACGTGGGCACAGTGCAGGACGGGCAGCGTACGTCTCCACGTGGGCACAGTGCAGGACGGGCAGCGTACGTCTCCACGTGGGCACAGTGCAGGACGGGCAGCGTACGTCTCCACGTGGGCACAGTGCAGGACGGGCAGCGTACGTCTCCACGTGGGCACAGTGCAGGACGGGCAGCGTACGTCTCCACGTGGGCACAGTGCAGGACGGGCAGCGTACGTCTCCACGTGGGCACAGTGCAGGACGGGCAGCGTACGTCTCCACGTGGGCACAGTGCAGGACGGGCAGCGTACGTCTCCACGTGGGCACAGTGCAGGACGGGCAGCGTACGTCTCCACGTGGGCACAGTGCAGGACGGGCAGCGTACGTCTCCACGTGGGCACAGTGCAGGACGGGCAGCGTACGTCTCCACGTGGGCACAGTGCAGGACGGGCAGCGTACGTCTCCACGTGGGCACAGTGCAGGACGGGCAGCGTACGTCTCCACGTGGGCACAGTGCAGGACGGGCAGCGTACGTCTCCACGTGGGCACAGTGCAGGACGGGCAGCGTACGTCTCCACGTGGGCACAGTGCAGGACGGGCAGCGTACGTCTCCACGTGGGCACAGTGCAGGACGGGCAGCGTACGTCTCCACGTGGGCACAGTGCAGGACGGGCAGCGTACGTCTCCACGTGGGCACAGTGCAGGACGGGCAGCGTACGTCTCCACGTGGGCACAGTGCAGGACGGGCAGCGTACGTCTCCACGTGGGCACAGTGCAGGACGGGCAGTGTACGTCTGCAATGCTGACCAGTCTCCCTCAGTGAATACAGAAGCAATCCAGCTGGTGGCAGTGAGCGTCCACTAGGTATAGCCTCATGCCCACGCCCTACTGCGCGTGCCCCATGTGCGAGCCTCATGCCCACGCCCTACTGCGCGTGCCCCATGTGCGAGCCTCATGCCCACGCCCTACTGCGCGTGCCCCATGTGCGAGCCTCATGCCCACGCCCTACTGCGCGTGCCCCATGTGCGAGCCTCGTTCGTGCCCACACCCTACTGCGCGTGCCCCATGTGCGAGCCTCGTGCCCACACCCTACTGCGCGTGCCCCATGTGCGAGCCTCGTGCCCACACCCTACTGCGCGTGCCCCATGTGCGAGCCTCATGCCCGGCGCAGTGTGAGCGAGCCTCGCGCCCGGCGCCGTGTGAGCGAGCCTCGTGCCCGGGCGCCGTGTGAGCGAGCCTCGTGCCCAGCGCAGTGTGAGCGAGCCTCGTGCCCGGCGCAGTGTGAGCGAGCCTCGCGCCCGGCGCAGTGTGAGCGAGCCTCGCGCCAGGCGGGCGCCTCCTCTATGTAGTGGGTTGGGAGGAGGGGTTGTGTGCAACTGGCGTCCCTTGCACTGCTGACTGTATATCAGTAATGAGTATCCTCCCTGCAGGTCAGCATGATGGCGACGGCCGCTGTGAGTCCCAGCGAATACCTCCAGCAGCCAGCAACAACCGCTATGCAGGTGAGTCACGGAGCGATGCTCTGCGGTAGTAATGGCGCGGTGCTCTGCGGGGGATGTCTGGCAGTAATGGCGCGGTGCTCTGCGGGGGATGTCTGGCTGTAATGGCGCGATGCTCTGCGGTAGTAATGGCGCGGTGCTTTGCTGGTACGCTGTGCCTAGTAGTAATGGCGCGGTGCTCTGCGGTAGTAATGGCGCGGTGCTCTGCGGGGATGTCTGGCAGTAATGGCGCGGTGCTCTGCGGTAGTAATGGCGCGGTGCTCTGCGGGGGATGTCTGGCAGTAATGGCGCGGTGCTCTGCGGTAGTAATGGCGCGGTGCTCTGCGGGGGATGTCTGGCAGTAACGGCGCGGTGCTCTGCGGGGGATGTCTGCAGTAACGGCGCGATGCTCTGCGGGGGATGTCTGGCAGTAACGGCGCGGTGCTCTGCGGGGGATGTCTGACAGTAATGGCGCGGTGCTCTGCGGGGGATGTCTGACAGTAATGGCGCGGTGCTCTGCGGGGGATGTCTGGCAGTAATGGCGCGGTGCTCTGCGGTAGTAATGGCGCGGTGCTCTGCGGGGGATGTCTGGCAGTAACGGCGCGGTGCTCTGCGGGGATGTCTGGCAGTAACGGCGCGATGCTCTGCGGGGGATGTCTGGCAGTAACGGCGCGGTGCTCTGCGGTAGTAACGGCGCGGTGCTCTGCGGTAGTAACGGCGCGGTGCTCTGCGGTAGTAACGGCGCGGTGCTCTGCGGTAGTAACGGCGCGGTGCTCTGCGGTAGTAACGGCGCGGTGCTCTGCGGTAGTAACGGCGCGGTGCTCTGCGGTAGTAACGGCGCGGTGCTCTCCTCCCCAGGATACTCAGCCCTCTCCGCTGGCGCTCCTGGCAGCCACATGCAGTAAGATCGGGCCCCCGGCGGTGGAAGCGGCTGTGCCCCCCCCACCGCCCCTTCGCCCGGCCCGCAAGAGGCTCGTGCCCATCCAGCCGGCCCCGCACCCCCTGAGCCCCACCAAGGCGGGCATCGGCCTGCTGTCCCCCAAAGGAAACATCTTCCAGATCCAGGGCTCTCCGCTGGGCGCGGCGCCCGGGGGCGGCGGGCAGCTCCTCTTCACCATCCAGAACACGGGCGCATCGGGCAAGGCTGCCCAGTACCAGGCCCCCAGCCAGGCGCTGCCCCACGGCCTGGGCAACCAGATCCAGATCATCTCCCCCCACCCCAAACACGTGCCCATCAAACCCGCGCCCCCACACCAGCACGCCCGGGGTAACCTCGCCCTGCCACACCCCCTCAGCGGCTGGCAGAGCCCGCGGCAGAGAACGCCGCGCAGCTCTTCCCCGTCAGGCCCGGTAAGAAGCTGCGCAAGAGGCTGCAGCCGCCGGCGGGCGGGGGCCGTGCCGGGCTCCCCCACCCAGGAGCAGCTGGAGACGGTGCTGATCGAGACGATGGCGGAGAACATCCTGCAGGCGGGTAACAACCTGCTGATCCTGCAGAGCCCGGGCGCCGGGAACCCCGCCCTGCTGCAGGTGCTGCAACCCCAAGGCCGACACGCAGGCGGTGCCCATCCCCGCGCAGGCACTGCGGGTGGTGCAGGCAGCCTCGGCCACGCTGCCAACCGTGCCACAGAAACCCGCGCAGAGCACAGACACGGTGCCCACAAAGGTACCCTGTGCCCACTCCTCATATCTCCCGTGTGTTACTCCCCCTCTCTCCTCATCCCCGCCCTCCCTGCCGCCTCTCATCACCCCCTCTCTCTGCCCAGTTCTCTCCTGCTCACCCCCCCTCCCCCCCAGACGCGGTTCTCCCTCCCCCCCCCCCCACACACACGTGACCCCTCTCCTCCCTGCACACAGATATGTATCCCCCCACACACACACGTGACCCCTCTCCTCCCTGCACACAGATATGTATCCCCCCACACACACACGTGACCCCTCTCCTCCCTGCACACAGATATGTATCCCCCCACACACACACGTGACCCCTCTCCTCCCTGCACACAGATATGTATCCCCCCCCACACACGTGACCCCTCTCCTCCCTGCACACAGATATGTATCCCCCCACACACACACGTGACCCCTCTCCTCCCTGCACACAGATATGTATCCCCCCACACACACACGTGACCCCTCTCCTCCCTGCACACAGATATGTATCCCCCCCCGCACACACGTGACCCCTCTCCTCCCTGCACACAGATATGTATCCCCCCACACACACACGTGACCCCTCTCCTCCCTGCACACAGATATGTATCCCCCCCCGCACACACGTGACCCCTCTCCTCCCTGCACACAGATATGTATCCCCCCACACACACACGTGACCCCTCTCCTCCCTGCACACAGATATGTATCCCCCCCCCCACACACGTGACCCCTCTCCTCCCTGCACACAGATATGTATCCCCCCGCACACACACGTGACCCCTCTCCTCCCTGCACACAGATATGTATCCCCCCCGCACACACGTGACCCCTCTCCTCCCTGCACACAGATATGTATCCCCCCACACACACGTGACCCCTCTCCTCCCTGCACACAGATATGTATCCCCCCCCGCACACACGTGACCCCTCTCCTCCCTGCACACAGATATGTATCCCCCCCGCACACACGTGACCCCTCTCCTCCCTGCACACAGATATGTATCCCCCCCCGGACACACGTGACCCCTCTCCTCCCTGCACACAGATATGTATCCCCCACACACACACGTGACCCCTCTCCTCCCTGCACACAGATATGTATCCCCCCCCGGACACACGTGACCCCTCTCCTCCCTGCACACAGATATGTATCCCCCCCGCACACACGTGACCCCTCTCCTCCCTGCACACAGATATGTATCCCCCCCCGGACACACGTGACCCCTCTCCTCCCTGCACACAGATATGTATCCCCCCACACACACACGTGACCCCTCTCCTCCTGCACACAGATATGTATCCCCCCACACACACGTGACCCCTCTCCTCCCTGCACACAGATATGTATCCCCCCCCGGACACACGTGACCCCTCTCCTCCCTGCACACAGATATGTATCCCCCCCCCCCCGCACACACGTGACCCTCTCCTCCCTGCACACAGATATGTATCCCCCCCCCCCGCACACACGTGACCCCTCTCCTCCCTGCACACAGATATGTATCCCCCCCCCCCCGCACACACGTGACCCCTCTCCTCCCTGCACACAGATATGTATCCCCCCCGCACACACGTGACCCCTCTCCTCCCTGCACACAGATATGTATCCCCCCCCACACACGTGACCCCTCTCCTCCTGCACACAGATATGTATCCCCCCCCCCCCCCCCGCACACACGTGACCCCTCTCCTCCCTGCACACAGATATGTATCCCCCCCCGCACACACGTGACCCCTCTCCTCCCTGCACACAGATATGTATCCCCCCCCCACACACGTGACCCCTCTCCTCCCTGCACACAGATATGTATCCCCCCCCGCACACACGTGACCCCTCTCCTCCCTGCACACAGATATGTATCCCCCCACACACACACGTGACCCCTCTCCTCCCTGCACACAGATATGTATCCCCCCGCACACACACGTGACCCCTCTCCTCCCTGCACACAGATATGTATCCCCCCGCACACACACGTGACCCCTCTCCTCCCTGCACACAGATATGTATCCCCCCCGCACACACACGTGACCCCTCTCCTCCCTGCA
>NW_027453863.1:476203-668703 GCF_040206685.1 Ascaphus truei | reverse complement strand
GTGTGTGCTGCAGTTATATATATATATACATACACAGCATCAACGGGGTACAGGTGCAAGGGGTCCCCGTCACCATCACCAACACCGCGGGTACGTGTGTGTGTGTGTGTGTGTGTGTGTGTGCTGCAGTTATATATATATATATATATATATATATATATACACAGCATCAACGGGGTACAGGTGCAAGGGGTACCTGTCACCATCACCAACACCGCGGGTACGTGTGTGTGTGTGTGTGTGTGTGTGTGCTGCAGTTATATATATATATATATATATATATATATACACAGCATCAACGGGGTACAGGTGCAAGGGGTACCTGTCACCATCACCAACACCGCGGGTACGTGTGTGTGTGTGTGTGTGTGTGTGTGTGTGTGTGTGTGTGTGTGCGTGCGTGTGTGTGTGCTGCAGTTATATATATATATACATACACAGCATCAACGGGGTACAGGTGCAAGGGGTACCCGTCACCATCACCAACACCGCGGGTACGTGTGTGTGTGTGTGTGTGTGTGCTGCAGTTATATATATATATATACATACACAACATCAACGGGGTACAGGTGCAAGGGGTACACCATCACCAACACCGTGTGTACGTGACCGGCCTGGTCTCCTCAGGGCAACCGCAGCTCACCGTGCAGAACACGCCCAGCAGCACCGTGGCCATCAGCGGCCTCAGCCCCTCACAGATCCAGCTACAGATGGAACAGGCGCTGTCTGGGGAGCTGCAGCCCGGAGAGAAGAGGCGTCGCATGGCCTGCACGTGTCCTAACTGCAAGGAAGGGGAGAAGAGGTGAGAGGGGGGGGAGGCGCATGGCCTGCACGTGTCCTAACTGCAAGGAAGGGGAGAAGAGGTGAGAGGGGGGGGAGGCGCATGGCCTGCACGTGTCCTAACTGCAAGGAAGGGGAGAAGAGGTGAGAGAGAGGGGGAGGCGCATGGCCTGCACGTGTCCTAACTGCAAGGAAGGGGAGAAGAGGTGAGAGAGAGGGGGAGGCGCATGGCCTGCACGTGTCCTAACTGCAAGGAAGGGGAGAAGAGGTGAGAGGGGGGGGGAGGCGCATGGCCTGCACGTGTCCTAACTGCAAGGAAGGGGAGAAGAGGTGAGAGAGAGAGGGGGGAGGCGCATGGCCTGCACGTGTCCTAACTGCAAGGAAGGGGAGAAGAGGTGAGAGAGAGAGGGGGAGGCGCATGGCCTGCACGTGTCCTAACTGCAAGGAAGGGGAGAAGAGGTGAGAGAGAGGGGGAGGCGCATGGCCTGCACGTGTCCTAACTGCAAGGAAGGGGAGAAGAGGTGAGAGAGGGTGGGGAGGCGCATGGCCTGCACGTGTCCTAACTGCAAGGAAGTGGAGAAGAGGTGAGAAGAGGGTGGGGAGGCGCATGGCCTGCACGTGTCCTAACTGCAAGGAAGGGGAGAAGAGGTGAGAGAGAGGGGGAGGCGCATGGCCTGCACGTGTCCTAACTGCAAGGAAGGGGAGAAGAGGTGAGAGAGAGGGGGAGGCGCATGGCCTGCACGTGTCCTAACTGCAAGGAAGTGGAGAAGAGGTGAGAGGGGGGGGGAGGCGCATGGCCTGCACGTGTCCTAACTGCAAGGAAGGGGAGAAGAGGTGAGAGAGAGGGGGAGGCGCATGGCCTGCACGTGTCCTAACTGCAAGGAAGGGGAGAAGAGGTGAGAGGGGGGGGAGGCGCATGGCCTGCACGTGTCCTAACTGCAAGGAAGGGGAGACGAGGTGAGAGAGGGGGAGGCGCATGGCCTGCACGTGTCCTAACTGCAAGGAAGGGGAGAAGAGGTGAGAGAGGGTGGGGAGGCGCATGGCCTGCACGTGTCCTAACTGCAAGGAAGGGGAGAAGAGGTGAGAGAGGGTGGGGAGGCGCATGGCCTGCACGTGTCCTAACTGCAAGGAAGGGGAGAAGAGGTGAGAGAGGGGGAGGCGCATGGCCTGCACGTGTCCTAACTGCAAGGAAGGGGAGAAGAGGGGGGGAGGCGCATGGCCTGCACGTGTCCTAACTGCAAGGAAGGGGAGAAGAGGTGAGAGAGGGTGGGGAGGCGCAAGGCCTGCACGTGTCCTAACTGCAAGGAAGGGGAGAAGAGGTGAGAGAGAGAGGGGGAGGCGCATGGCCTGCACGTGTCCTAACTGCAAGGCCTGCACGTGTCCTAACTGCAAGGAAGGGGAGAAGAGGTGAGAGAGAGAGGGGGAGGCGCATGGCCTGCACGTGTCCTAACTGCAAGGAAGGGGAGAAGAGGTGAGAGAGAGGGGGAGGCGCATGGCCTGCACGTGTCCTAACTGCAAGGAAGGGGAGAAGAGGTGAGAGAGGGGGGGAGGCGCATGGCCTGCACGTGTCCTAACTGCAAGGAAGGGGAGAAGAGGTGAGAGAGGGGGGAGGCGCATGGCCTGCACGTGTCCTAACTGCAAGGAAGGGGAGAAGAGGTGAGAGAGAGGGGGAGGCGCATGGCCTGCACGTGTCCTAACTGCAAGGAAGGGGAGAAGAGGTGAGAGAGAGAGGGGGAGGCGCATGGCCTGCACGTGTCCTAACTGCAAGGAAGGGGAGAAGAGGTGAGAGGGGGGGGGGAGGCGCATGGCCTGCACGTGTCCTAACTGCAAGGAAGGGGAGAAGAGGTGAGAGAGGGTGGGGAGGCGCATGGCCTGTACGTGTCCTAACTGCAAGGAAGGGGAGAAGAGGTGAGAGAGAGGGGGAGGCGCATGGCCTGCACGTGTCCTAACCAAGGAAGGGGAGAAGAGGTGAGAGGGGGGGGAGGCGCATGGCCTGCACGTGTCCTAACTGCAAGGAAGGGGAGAAGAGGTGAGAGAGGGTGGGGAGGCGCATGGCCTGTACGTGTCCTAACTGCAAGGAAGGGGAGAAGAGGTGAGAGAGAGGGGAGGCGCATGGCCTGCACGTGTCCTAACTGCAAGGAAGGGGAGAAGAGGTGAGAGAGGGGGAGGCGCATGGCCTGCACATGTCCTAACTGCAAGGAAGGGGAGAAGAGGTGAGAGGGGGGGAGGCGCATGGCCTGCACGTGTCCTAACTGCAAGGAAGGGGAGAAGAGGTGAGAGAGGGGGAGGCGCATGGCCTGCACGTGTCCTAACTGCAAGGAAGGGGAGAAGAGGTGAGAGAGGGGGAGGCGCATGGCCTGCACGTGTCCTAACTGCAAGGAAGGGGAGAAGAGGTGAGAGAGAGGGGGAGGCGCATGGCCTGCACGTGTCCTAACTGCAAGGAAGGGGAGAAGAGGTGAGAGAGGGGGGGAGGCGCATGGCCTGCACGTGTCCTAACTGCAAGGAAGGGGAGAAGAGGTGAGAGAGGGGGGAGGCGCATGGCCTGCACGTGTCCTAACTGCAAGGAAGGGGAGAAGAGGTGAGAGAGAGGGGGAGGCGCATGGCCTGCACGTGTCCTAACTGCAAGGAAGGGGAGAAGAGGTGAGAGAGAGAGGGGGAGGCGCATGGCCTGCACGTGTCCTAACTGCAAGGAAGGGGAGAAGAGGTGAGAGGGGGGGGGAGGCGCATGGCCTGCACGTGTCCTAACTGCAAGGAAGGGGAGAAGAGGTGAGAGAGGGTGGGGAGGCGCATGGCCTGTACGTGTCCTAACTGCAAGGAAGGGGAGAAGAGGTGAGAGAGAGGGGGAGGCGCATGGCCTGCACGTGTCCTAACCAAGGAAGGGGAGAAGAGGTGAGAGGGGGGGGAGGCGCATGGCCTGCACGTGTCCTAACTGCAAGGAAGGGGAGAAGAGGTGAGAGAGGGTGGGGAGGCGCATGGCCTGTACGTGTCCTAACTGCAAGGAAGGGGAGAAGAGGTGAGAGAGAGGGGAGGCGCATGGCCTGCACGTGTCCTAACTGCAAGGAAGGGGAGAAGAGGTGAGAGAGGGGGAGGCGCATGGCCTGCACATGTCCTAACTGCAAGGAAGGGGAGAAGAGGTGAGGGGGGGGGGAGGCGCATGGCCTGCACGTGTCCTAACTGCAAGGAAGGGGAGAAGAGATGAGAGAGGGGGAGGCGCATGGCCTGCACGTGTCCTAACTGCAAGGAAGGGGAGAAGAGGTGAGAGAGGGGGAGGCGCATGGCCTGCACGTGTCCTAACTGCAAGGAAGGGGAGAAGAGGTGAGAGGGGGGGGGAGGCGCATGGCCTGCACGTGTCCTAACTGCAAAGAAGGGGAGAAGAGGTGAGAGAGGGGGGAGGCGCATGGCCTGCACGTGTCCTAACTGCAAGGAAGGGGAGAAGAGGTGAGAGGGGGGGTGCATGGGAGATGAGGGCGGTGTATGGGAGGGGAGAGGTGAGAGCGGTGTATGGGAGGGGAGCGGTGTATGGGAGGGGAGAGGTGAGGGCGGTGGATGGGAGGGTAGAGGTGAGGGCGGTGGATGGAAGGGGAGAGGTGAGGGCGGTGGAGGGGAGGGGAGAGGTGAGTGCGGCGGATGGGAGGGGAGGGGTGAGGGCGGTGGATGGGAGGGGAGAGATGAGGGCGGTGGATGGGAGGGGAGAGGTGAGTGCGGCGGATGGGAGGGGAGAGGTGAGTGCGGCGGATGGGAGGGGAGAGGTGAGTGCGGCGGATGGGAGGGGAGAGGTGAGGGCAGTGGATGGGAGGGGAGAGGTGAGGGCGGCGGATGGGAGGGGAGAGGTGAGGGCGGTGGATGGGAGGGAGAGGTGATGGCGGTGGATGGGAGGGGAGAGGTGAGGGCGGTGGATGAGAGGGGAGAGGTGAGGGCGGTGGATGGGAGGGGAGAGGTGAGGGCAGTGGATGGGAGGGGAGAGGTGAGGGCAGTGGATGGGAGGGAGAGGTGAGGGCGGTGGATGGGAGGGAGAGGTGAGGGCGGTGGATGGGAGGGGAGAGGTGAGGGCGGTGGATGGGAGGGGGAGGTGAGGGAGGGGGAGGTGAGGGCGGTGGATGAGTGGGTAGAGGTGAGGGCGGTGGATGGGAGGGGAGAGGTGAGGGCGGTGGATGGGAGGGAGAGGTGAGGGCGGTGGATGGGAGGGAGAGGTGAGGGCGGTAGATGGGAGGGAGAGGTGAGGGCTGTGGATGGGAGGGAGAGGTGAGGGCGGTGGATGGGAGGGAGAGGTGAGGGCGGTGGATGGGAGGGAGAGGTGAGGGCGGTGGATGGGAGGGAGAGGTGAGGGCGGTGGATGGGAGGGAGAGGTGAGGGCGGTGGATGGGAGGGAGAGGTGAGGGCGGTGGATGGGAGGGAGAGGTGAGGGCGGTGGATGGGAGGGAGAGGTGAGGGCGGTGGATGGGAGGGAGAGGTGAGGGCGGTGGATGGGAGGGAGAGGTGAGGGCGGTGGATGGGAGGGAGAGGTGAGGGCGGTGGATGGGAGTGAGAGGTGAGGGCGGTGGATGGGAGGGAGAGGTGAGGGCGGTGGATGGGAGGGAGAGGTGAGGGCGGTGGATGGGAGGGAGAGGTGAGGGCGGTGGATGGGAGGGGAGAGGTGAGGGCGGTGGATGGGAGGGAGAGGTGAGGGCGGTGGATGGGAGGGAGAGGTGAGGGCGGTGGATGGGAGGGAGAGGTGAGGGCTGTGGATGGGAGGGAGAGGTGAGGGCGGTGGATGGGAGGGAGAGGTGAGGGCGGTGGATGGGAGGGAGAGGTGAGGGCGGTGGATGGGAGGGAGAGGTGAGGGCGGTGGATGGGAGGGAGAGGTGAGGGCGGTGGATGGGAGGGAGAGGTGAGGGCGGTGGATGGGAGGGAGAGGTGAGGGCGGTGGATGGGAGGGAGAGGTGAGGGCGGTGGATGGGAGGGAGAGGTGAGGGCGGTGGATGGGAGGGAGAGGTGAGGGCGGTGGATGGGAGGGAGAGGTGAGGGCGGTGGATGGGAGGGAGAGGTGAGGGCGGTGGATGGGAGGGAGAGGTATGGGCGGTGGATGGGAGGGAGAGGTGAGGGCGGTGGGTGGGAGGGAGAGGTGAGGGCGGTGGATGGGAGGGAGAGGTGAGGGCGGTGGATGGGAGGGAGAGGTGAGGGCGGTGGAGGGGAGAGGTGAGGGCGGTGGAGGGGAGAGGTGAGGGCGGTGGATGGGAGGGGAGAGGTGAGGGCGGTAAATGGGAGGGGAGAGGTGAGGGCGGTAAATGGGAGGGGAGAGGTGAGGCCGGTGGATGGGAGGGAGAGGTGAGGGCGGTGGATGGGAGGGAGAGGTGAGGGCGGTGGAGGGGAGAGGTGAGGGCGGTGGAGGGGAGAGGTGAGGGCGGTGGATGGGAGGGGAGAGGTGAGGGCGGTGGATGGGAGGGGAGAGGTGAGGGCGGTAAATGGGAGGGGAGAGGTGAGGGCGGTAAATGGGAGGGGAGAGGTGAGGCCGGTGGATGGGAGGGAGAGGTGAGGGCGGTGGATGGGAGGGAGAGGTGAGGGCGGTGGATGGGAGGGAGAGGTGAGGGCGGTGGATGGGAGGGAGAGGTGAGGGCGGTGGATGGGAGGGAGAGGTGAGGGCGGTGGACAGAGGAGAGACGCTGTCTGTCTCTCACAGGTTGGGGTCCCAGGGGAAGAAGAAACACGTGTGTTACATCCCTGAGTGCGGGAAAACGTTCCGGAAGACGTCGCTGCTGCGTGCGCACGTTCGCCTGCACACCGGCGAGAGACCCTTCGCCTGCAACTGGGTGTTCTGCAGCAAGAGGTTCACACGCAGCGATGAGCTGCAGAGACACGCACGCACGCACACAGGTGTGTGATACAGGCACGCACGCACACAGGTGTGTGATACAGACACGCACGCACACAGGTGTGTGATACAGGCACGCACGCACACACAGGCACGCACGCACACAGGTGTGTGATACAGACACGCACGCACACAGGTGTGTGATACAGACACGCACGCACGCAGGTGTGTGATACAGTGTCACGAGAGCTTGCGACAGGCTGTAATTTTACACCAAAAACTATATATATAAATATATATATATACCTGGGTTTGAACTGGGACGAGACTTAGATATGATAAATAGAATTTATTCCTTGATAAAGGTGAACACAACAGATAATACAATAACAGGCAAAATATAGACACTTACGTAAAAGATGAAAATAATGAAAACAGTCCCATCTGAACTGGCAGTTTCATCCAGCAATCAGCCCAAGACATTGCATGGCATTTCTTCTCAGCAATCAAGATGGTATAGAACAACAGGCCTGATGACATGCAGGCCTGCAGACTTTGCATGAACAACATGAACACATTGATAGAGGGTGGACAGCTACTTTATATACCGTTTGTCCCTCTATCTGTAACCTTAGGTGCCGAGACGGCTAGCAAATGTCCCTTGGAAGCTTTTGAAGCTCATTTTGGGACTTCCAGCTTGGGTAGCCCCCCCATCAATAAACCCTTTGAAGCAGGGTGGACATTTGTCATGTTCACTCCTGCAGGAAACCTTGGTGTGTAAATGTGAGTTACCACGTTTACAAAGGCATCCTCTTCCCTGCTCATTATCATAGCAGGGGGGCTGCAGTTTCTGAGAACTTCAACCAAAATTTCATATTTACTGCAAATCATTGCATAACTTCCGTTCCGTAATGCACACAGTCAGGTGAGATATATTAGGGTGGCACCTGACGCGGGCAGGAAGACCAAAAATTACATTGTAATATGAACATTAATAGAGATATTAATATCTGGCATTTCGTAACAGGTAAATGTACAATGTTTAGCCTCAAAACGATGGGCTACATCCAACGGATACACATATGTAATTCTTATCCTTTTCAGCCAAGGACATCTCATAGTATTCTTATATTTAATAAAGTTGCTCACTTTTGATATCCTGTTGGGGGTAGCCCCCCCCCTGGCCCCATCAATAAAACCTTTTGAAGTGGGCTATTGCTCCTTGCATAAACAATTAGGTAATTACTTCTTGAGCTATGTATCACACCTCTCTGTTGATATACACTTCCAGTGAATGTCAAACGTGAATACTCATATGAGGCACCATTTGGTTCCTTACGCATTACAAAGACAGGCATTCTGCCTGTACATTAGCACACCATTATTAGCATTCTGCCTGTGTATTTCAAAAACTGCAAAAAGTCACTTTATCAAAAATATATGTCCCTCTTATGACAAAGTTATATTTTTAATATGTGTGTACTTGGGGGGTGACCCGGAGGCTGTACCCCAAGGCTCAGAATACCTTGCGGGCACAGGCAGTTGCAGGCCCATGAGGCAAAGGGAATACACAGATAACGCATTAACTAGCCCACTGGGCTTACACAATTAACCCCTGATGACCCAGTGTGTGTGTTATCCAGGTACTGATTAACCCAGACATTACAATGGAACAGGGAAGAATACATTTACAGGTTATAACAAGGGTAAAATCACATTTCTGGGCCTCAGCCCAGTTAACCCCTTGTCTCCCTGGCGACGTTAGAGGGGGGCCCTTGGGGGGTAACCCCGTTAACCCCGGGCCAAACCCTCCCTACCGCTACATACAGACACGCACGCAGGTGTGTGAAACAGACACGCACGCACACAGGTGTGTGAAACAGACACGCACGCACACAGGTGTGTGATACAGACACGCACGCACGCACAAATGTGTGTGATACAGACACGCACGCACACAGGTGTGATACAGACACGCACGCACACAGGTGTGTGATACAGACAAGCACGCACGCACACAGGTGTGTGATACAGACACGCACGCACACAGGTGTGTGATACAGACACGCACGCACGCACGCACACAGATGTGTGATACAGGCACGCACGCACACAGGTGTGTGATACAGGCACGCACGCACACAGGTGTGTGATACAGACACGCACGCACACAGGTATGTGATACAGACACGCACGCACACAGGTGTGTGATACAGACACGCACGCACACAGGTGTGTGAAACAGACAAGCACGCACACAGGTGTGTGATACAGACACGCACGCACACAGGTGTGTGATACAGACACGCACGCACACAGGTGTGTGATACAGACACGCACGCACACAGGTGTGTGAAACAGACACGCACGCACACAGGTGTGTGATACAGACACGCACGCACACAGGTGTGTGATAGACACGCACGCGCACAGGTGTGTGATACAGACACGCACGCACACGTGTGTGAAACAGACACGCACGCACACGTGTGTGATACAGGCACACACGCACACACACAGGTGTGTGAAACAGACACGCACACACACACACAGGTACGCACACACAGGTAGGTGTGTGATACAGACACTCACACACAGGTGTGTGATACAGACACGCATGCACGCACACAGGTGTGTGATACAGACACGCATGCACGCACACACAGGCACGCACACAGGTGTGTGATACAGACATGCACGCACGCACACAGGTATGACACAGGCACGCACACACAGGTAGGTGTGTGATACAGACACTCGCACACAGGTGTGTGTGATAGACACGCACGCACACAGGTGTGTGATACAAACAGACAGGCACACAAACAGGTTACATAGTAGATGAGGTTGAAAAAAGACGTACGTCCATCAAGTTCAACCTGTGCTAAATTCAGACGACAGATACTTTATCCTATATCTGTACTTGCAGTATATTGATCCAGAGGAAGGCGAACAAAAAACCCAGTGACACATCATCCAATGATATCTCATAAGGGGAAAATAATTCCTTTCTGACTCCAAATATTGGCAATCGGATTACTCCCTGGATCAACATCCTTCCCATGTTACTTATTTGGTATATCCCTGTATACCTTTCCTTTGTAAAACGATGTCCAGCCTTTAGGCGTGTGATACACATGCACAAGTGTGTGATTGAGCGAGGCGGATACACAGACACAAACTAGCACATACACACACACACACACACACACACACACACACACACACGCGATGCCCACAGAGACTCACACGTGGGTGACACAGAATGACATCCCTCTCCGGTGTCCCCTTGCAGGTGACAAGCGCTTTGAGTGCCCACGCTGCCCGAAGAAGTTCACGAGAAGCGACCACCTCACCAAGCACTTCAAGACCCACCTCGTGGCCAAGAAGCTGTGAGGCCCCACGTGGTACCCCCAGCCTGACACTGCCACGTGTGTGGGGCCGAGCGCCTCGGCAAATGACACATGGACCCCATCCCTCCCCGATGCGCGCCGGAGACCCCCCGCCACACCGCACTATTATCCCTGCCACGGCCGCAGGGGACAGAGATATTGCGTCGCAGGCCTCTGGGCGTGAAGGGGTTAAAGTGGTCCCGGGAGTGCGCTGGGGCAGAGAGGTGCTCAGCACGGCTCTATATTACCGGAGATCCCGAATATTCCCAGCGCTCCTCCCCCTTATCCGCGCTGCCTCTGACGGGGAGAAGACTTGAGGGCCTGAAACGGCGAGAGATACTCGGCGTCATTATAAGGAGCAGCATCACGGGCAGCGGAGGCAACGTTGCTACAAGTCCCGTGGCAGTGAGGGGGTTAACGTAATCCCCAGAGACGTGGACTCGACGTGTCAGGCTGACCGCCGGACCAGCACATTCCCACTTTTATACTGCCACGAAAGTGTTATAAGTCCCCTGCAGGAAGGTGCCTTATACTCCCCACACCCCCCCCCACACCCTCCCTATACTCTGCTAATGCTCCTCAGTGCAGTGTGCTGGGGGGAGCGCTGTATATAACACACTCCGTGGCGCGGTGTAACATACTCGCTCAGTGTGTGTAACTCTCCGTGGCAGTGTGTGTAACACTCCGTGGCGCGGTGTAACATACTCGCTCAGTGTGTATAACTCTCCGTGGCACAGTGTGTGTAACACTCTCCGAGGCACAGTGTATAACTCGCTCCGTGGCGTGGTGTATGTGTAACATACTCGCTCCGTGGCGTGGTGTATGTGTAACATACTCGCTCCGTGGCAGTGTGTATAACACACTCGCTCCGTGGCACTGCGTGCCCACAACACTGCTGGTTATTTTTGAGCTATTAAAGTTGAGACTGAGCCTGGCCTGTTGAGTGTGAGCTCACGTGACGAGCCATGCCCGTGCTGCGTGCGTGTCTGGGCACCGGGTAACCAGGGGGGGGCGTGTGCCCTGCTCTGTGGGAACCCCTGGCTGACAAAGGGTTAAAAAAGGCTAGAACGGGAGCTGCAACACTGGCTGCTGTCCCCCCCCATTTCTCCCCCCCCCTCCCGTGAGTAGCACCCCTCCATGAGCATCTGATCCCCTCCCCCCACCCTAAGTATCTCTTCTTCCCCCCAATATGAGCATTTGATACCCTCCCCCCACTCTGTGAGTATCTCATCCCCCCCCCTCCCAATGAATATTTCATCACCCCACCCTGAGTATCTCAGCCCCCCACCCACAATATGAGCATTTGATCCCCTCCCCCCCACAATATGAGCATCTGATACCCTCCCCCCACCCTGAGTATCTCACCCCGCCCCCCACAATATGAGCATCTGATACCCTCCCCCCACCCTGAGTATCTCACCCCGCCCCCCACAATATGAGCATGATACCCTCCCCCCACCCTGAGTATCTCACCCCGCCCCCCACAATATGAGCATCTGATACCCTCCCCCCACCCTGAGTATCTCACCCCGCCCCCCACAATATGAGCATTTGATCCCCTCCCCCCACCCTGTGAGTATCTCATCCCCCCCCCCCCACAATATGAGCATTTGATCCCCTCCCCCCGCCCCTCGAGTTTACAGAAGAAGTGTATAAAAGATCAATTTATTACATTTGATCAGCCTCCAAATTCTGGTATTTACAAAGGAGATGATACCGGGCACATTAACCCTTCGTACTCTGCGGGCAGGTGACCGGGATCCCTGTATGTGGCATAGTGTAGAGCTGCCCCAAGCAGGCCCGCCGCCGCCCCCTGCAGGGCTGGCAGGGGCGCGCGTAATGTACACACATTGGGTGTTGTGGCCCCGTGGCAGCGATGGCACGGCCGTCCCCCCCGTCTCACAGGGAGATCACATCCTCCGCGCCGGCCACGGTGGTCCGGGGGCAGTGCGGACCCCCTCCTCCGTTCCAGTCGATGCGGATGGACATCTTTTTGACCGCGCGGCGGGAGGTGCCGCACTTGCTGTTGATCACGGCATTAAAGTTACAGCCACGGCCACAGGCGCGCGTCACGTACTCTGCGAGAGAGAGGTGGGATGTGAGAGAGAGGTGGGATGTATTATATAATCACAGGCGCGCGTCACGTACTCTGCGAGAGAGAGGCGGGATGTATTATATAATCACAGGCGCGCGTCACGTACTCTGCGAGAGAGAGGCGGGATGTATTATATAATCACAGGCGCGCGTCACGTACTCTGCGAGAGAGAGGCAGGATGTATTATATAATCACAGGCGCGCGTCACGTACTCTGCGAGAGAGAGGCGGGATGTATTATATAATCACAGGCGCGCGTCACGTACTCTGCGAGAGAGAGGCGGGATGTATTATATAATCACAGGCGCGCGTCACGTACTCTGCGAGAGAGAGGCGGGATGTATTATATAATCACAGGCCCGCGTCACGTACTCTGCGAGAGAGAGGCGGGATGTATTATATAATCACAGGCGCGCGTCACGTACTCTGCGAGAGAGAGGTGGGATGTATTATATAATCACAGGCGCGCGTCACGTACTCTGCGAGAGAGAGGTGGGATGTATTATATAATCACAGGCGCGCGTCACGTACTCTGTGAGAGAGAGGTGGGATGTATTATATAATCACAGGCGCGCGTCACGTACTCTGCGAGAGAGAGGTGGGATGTATTATATAATCACAGGCGCGCGTCACGTACTCTGCGAGAGAGAGGTGGGATGTATTATATAATCACAGGCGCGCGTCACGTACTCTGCGAGAGAGAGGCGGGATGTATTATATAATCACAGGCGCGCGTCACGTACTCTGCGAGAGAGAGGCGGGATGTATTATATAATCACAGGCGCGCGTCACGTACTCTGCGAGAGAGAGGTGGGATGTATATTATATAATCACAGGCGCGCGTCACGTACTCTGCGAGAGAGAGGTGGGATGTATTATATAATCACAGGCGCGCGTCACGTACTCTGCGAGAGAGAGGTGGGATGTATTATATAATCACAGGCGCGCGTCACGTACTCTGCGAGAGAGAGGTGGGATGTATTATATAATCACAGGCGCGCGTCACGTACTCTGCGAGAGAGAGGTGGGATATATATTATATAATCACAGGCGCGCGTCACGTACTCTGCGAGAGAGAGGTGGGATGTATTATATAATCACAGGCGCGCGTCACGTACTCTGCGAGAGAGAGGTGGGATGTATTATATAATCACAGGCGCGCGTCACGTACTCTGCGAGAGAGAGGTGGGATGTATTATATAATCACAGGCGCGCGTCACGTACTCTGCGAGAGAGAGGTGGGATGTATTATATAATCACAGGCGCGCGTCACGTACTCTGCGAGAGAGAGGTGGGATGTATTATATAATCACAGGCGCGCGTCACGTACTCTGCGAGAGAGAGGTGGGATGTATTATATAATCACAGGCGCGCGTCACGTACTCTGCGAGAGAGAGGTGGGATGTATTATATAATCACAGGCGCGCGTCACGTACTCTGCGAGAGAGAGGTGGGATGTATATTATATAATCACAGGCGCGCGTCACGTACTCTGCGAGAGAGAGGTGGGATGTATTATATAATCACAGGCGCGCGTCACGTACTCTGCGAGAGAGAGGTGGGATGTATTATATAATCACAGGCGCGCGTCACGTACTCTGCGAGAGAGAGGTGGGATGTATATTATATAATCACAGGCGCGCGTCACGTACTCTGCGAGAGAGAGGTGGGATGTATTATATAATCACAGGCGCGCGTCACGTACTCTGCGAGAGAGAGGTGGGATGTATTATATAATCACAGGCGCGCGTCACGTACTCTGCGAGAGAGAGGTGGGATGTATTATATAATCACAGGCGCGCGTCACGTACTCTGCGAGAGAGAGGTGGGATGTATTATATAATCACAGGCGCGCGTCACGTACTCTGCGAGAGAGAGGTGGGATGTATTATATAATCACAGGCGCGCGTCACGTACTCTGCGAGAGAGAGGTGGGATGTATTATATAATCACAGGCGCGCGTCACGTACTCTGCGAGAGAGAGGTGGGATGTATTATATAATCACAGGCGCGCGTCACGTACTCTGCGAGAGAGAGGTGGGATGTATTATAATGTATTAAAAAAGGGACAGAGGCCGGTACGTCTGTGTGCCGCCGGTACGTCTGTGTGCCGCCGGTACGTCTGTGTGCCGCCGGTACGTCTGTGTGCCGCCGGTACGTCTGTGTGTCGCCGGTACGTCTGTGTGTCGCCGGTACGTCTGTGTGTCGCCGGTACGTCTGTGTGCAGCCGGTATGTCTGTGTGCAGCCGGTACGTCTGTGTGCAGCCGGTACGTCTGTGTGCAGCCGGTACGTCTGTGTGTAGCCGGTACGTCTGTGTGTAGCCGGTACGTCTGTGTGTCGCCGGTACGTCTGTGTGTAGCCGGTATGTCTGTGTGTAGCCGGTACGTCTGTGTGTCGCCGGTATGTCTGTGTGTAGCCGGTACGTCTGTGTGTAGCCGGTATGTGCCATCATAACACACACAGCCTGCTGGCAGATAAGGAGAATCGGATAGCTGGAATGTATAGACAGAGGAAGAGAGAGGCGGAAAGAAATACCAAGGTATTAAAAAGGAAAGGTGCGGTGGAGAGGAGGTGATGGGGGTGGAGAGGTGATGGGGGTGGAGAGGTGATGGATGGGTGCATGTTGGTGGATAGGAGGTGATGGGGGAGGGAGGGGTTGCATGTTGGTGGAGAGGAGTTGATGGGGGAGGGAGGGGGTGCATGCTGGTGGAGAGGAGGTGATGGGGGAGGGAGGGGGTGCATGCTGGTGGAGAGGAGGTGATGGGGGTGCATGTTGGAGAAGGAGGTGATGGGGGTGCATGTTGGTGGAGAAGGGGGTGCATCTTGGAGAGGAGGTGATGGGGGAGGGAGGGGGGTGTATGTTGATAGAGAGGTGGCGATGGGGGAGGGAGGGCGGTGCATGTTGGTGGAGAGGAGGTGATGGGCGGGAGAGGAGGTGATGGGGAGGGAGGGGGGTGTATGTTGATAGAGAGGTGGCGATGGGGGAGAAGGGCGGTGCATGTTGGGGGAGGGAGGGCGGTGCATGTTGGGGGAGAGGAGGTGATGGGCGGGAGAGGAGGTGATGGGGAGGGAGGGGGGTGTATGTTGATAGAGAGGTGGCGATGGGGGAGGAAGGGCGGTGCATGTTGGGGGAGGGAGGGCGGTGCATGTTGGGGGAGAGGAGGTGATGGGGTGCATCTTGGTGGAGAGGAGGTGATGAGACCGAGGTGGTGATTGGGGGGGGGGTGGTGCATGTTGATACAGAGGTTTTTAAAAACACACACACACACACACACGATTATAGAACAGCACAATTGGAGAAGTGCGGGCGTGTGAAGAAGCGGTGATAACGCGGTGAGACACATATCACCCCTGACCTTTGATGGCAGTCACCACGGTGACGGGCAGACGCAGCGGCTTTTCCATGGTGGTGTTGTTGTGGGCGATGCGCTGCCCGGTGGCGGAGGATCGCGCCAGCGTCTCCCGCGAGAAGAAGTAATCCAGCAGCCGCCGCGTCATCAGCTTGGGCTTGTCCGGGGGGATCTGCGACAGGTCCTCCAGCTGCTGGTACGTGATGTACACCCCCGACGTGGGTACCAGCTCCAGCTTAGGGCGCCCGTTACCCTGCAACCAGGAGGAAACGTTCAGTGGGGCTCAGCCTTACTGTGCAGTCAGGAGAGGTGTGTGCACAGAGCAAGGGATGCAGGCTCAGGCAGTGTGTGTGTGTGTGTATACACACAGAGCAAGGGGTGCAGGCTCAGGCAGTGTGTGTGTGTATACACAGAGCAAGGGGTGCAGGCTCAGGCAGTGTGTGTATACACAGAGCAAGGGGTGCAGGCTCAGGCAGTGTGTGTGTGTGTATACACAGAGCAAGGGGTGCAGGCTCAGGCAGTCATATACAGAGGTTTGTAATATATAGAGGTGTGCAGGGTGTGTGTGTGTGTGTGTGTGTACACATACACACACGTGTGCGTACACATACACACACGTGTGCAGGCACAGTATGTGTGTATATATAGGGGGTGTGCATATACAGATAATATAGAGGACGTGTGCAGGCACAGTGTGGAGAGGTGTGTACACAGAGCAAGGGATGCAGGCTCAGGCAGTCATATACAGAGGTTTGTAATATATATAGAGGGTGGGTGTGTGTGTGTGTGTGTGTGTGTACACACACACAATATATAGAGGTGCAGGAACAGTGTATATATACAGGCACAGTATGTGTGTATATATAGGGGGTGTGCATATACAGATAATATAGAGAGGTGTGCAGGCACAGTGTGGAGAGAGGGGGAGATAGATATATATATATATATATATATATATATATATATATATATATATATATATATATATACAGGCACAGTGTGTATTGTGTGTATATACAGAGGTTTAGATCAGAGTCCCCGAACCTCCAGCGGGGAGGCCCAGGCCGGCGTCCCGTCTGGCAGTGTCTCCTGCAGCGCCTCCTCCCACATCACGCAGGGCTCGGGAAGCATGGGCGCGCTCTCTCCACTCTCCTCCGTATTCATCCAGTACTGGAAACCGCTCGTCACGCCACTGACCCGCAGCATCCCCTCCGGGGAGGAACCGTACCCCTCCGCTGGAGGGTGGGGGAGGGGCGGCTCCTGCCGGGGGGGCAGCACGGGGGAGGCCAGGACCTCAGGGGGGGAGAATTTGGGTTCAGGAAATGGGAGGGGGGTGGAGCAAGTCTGGACAGGAGAGAGCTGGAGAGAAGCAAAGGATGCAGGTCACTAATAGTGATCTCCCTTCCTCAGGGTGCCATGTCCATGCTGGCTCTATAACTGTGTCACCCTGCAGTGGGAGGGACAGGCTGGCTCTATAACTGTGTCACCCTGCAGTGGGAGGGACAGGCTGGCTCTATAACTGTGTCACCCTGCAGTGGGAGGGACAGGCTGGGTGTGTAACTGTGTTACCCTGCAGTGGGAGGGACAGGCTGGGTGTGTAACTGTGTCACCCTGCAGTGGGAGGGGCAGGCTGGGTGTGTAACTGTGTCACCCTGCAGTGGGAGGGACAGGCTGGGTGTGTAATGTCTCCCCGCTGTCAGTATCACCCTGCAGTGGGAGGGACAGGCTGGGTGTGTAATGTCTCCCCGCTGTCAGTGTGACCCTGCAGTGGGAGGGACAGGCTGGGTGTGTAATGTCTCCCCGCTGTCAGTATCACCCTGCAGTGGGAGGGACAGGCTGGGTGTGTAATGTCTCCCCGCTGTCAGTATCACCCTGCAGTGGGAGGGACAGGCTGGGTGTGTAATGTCTCCCCGCTGTCAGTGTCACCCTGCAGTGGGAGGGACAGGCTGGGTGTGTAACGTCTCCCCGCTGTCAGTGTCACCCTGCAGTGGGAGGGACAGGCTGGGTGTGTAATGTCTCCCCGCTGTCAGTATCACCCTGCAGTGGGAGGGACAGGCTGGGTGTGTAACGTCTCCCCGCTGTCAGTGTGACCCTGCAGTGGGAGGGACAGGCTGGGTGTGTAACGTCTCCCCGCTGTCAGTGTGACCCTGCAGTGGGAGGGACAGGCTGGGTGTGTAACGTCTCCCCGCTGTCAGTGTCACCCTGCAGTGGGAGGGACAGGCTGGGTGTGTAACGTCTCCCCGCTGTCAGTGTCACCCTGCAGTGGGAGGGACAGGCTGGGTGTGTAATGTCTCCCCGCTGTCAGTATCACCCTGCAGTGGGAGGGACAGGCTGGGTGTGTAATGTCTCCCCGCTGTCAGTATCACCCTGCAGTGGGAGGGACAGGCTGGGTGTGTAATGTCTCCCCGCTGTCAGTATCACCCTGCAGTGGGAGGGACAGGCTGGGTGTGTAATGTCTCCCCGCTGTCAGTATCATCCTGCAGTGGGAGGGACAGGCTGGGTGTGTAATGTCTCCCCGCTGTCAGTGTCACCCTCCAGTGGGAGGGACAGGCTGGATGTGTAATGTCTCCCCGCTGTCAGTATCACCCTGCAGTGGGAGGGACAGGCTGGGTGTGTAACGTCTCCCCGCAGTCAGTGTCACCCTGCAGTGGGAGGGACAGGCTGGGTGTGTAATGTCTCCCCGCTGTCAGTATCACCCTGCAGTGGGAGGGACAGGCTGGGTGTGTAATGTCACCCTGCAGTGGGAGGCCTCCCTCCTCTGGTCTCTCCTGTTACCTGCGAGTTACAGTTTGTCTCCAGGAATCCCGTCAGGCTCTTCAGGAAGCGGATGTTACTCTCGTTGACCACTGAGGGGACAAAATGGCGACAAATCGCTGAGACACAGGAGTGAATCCAAGAGGAACAAAGAGAAAACGCACTGAGCAGACAAAGCGGAGACCCGAATTACTTCCGCAGCAATGATTATAGTGAGCGCTATGCGAGGTCACCCTGGGCCCGTCCGTGTGTGAGTGGATATGGCGTCTCACCCACGCCGCGGTCCTTGGGTCCCAGCTGCAGGCCTCCCTCCCCCGGGCTCGTGTGTCCCGGCGTCCCCCTGTCCCTCCGCCCGCCCCTGTCCGCCCGTGTGTGAGTGGATATGGCGTCTCACCCACGCCGCGGTCCTTGGGTCCCAGCTGCAGGCCTCCCTCCCCCGGGCTCGTGTGTCCCGGCGTCCCCCTGTCCCTCCGCCCGCCCCTGTCCGCCCGTGTGTGAGTGGATATGGCGTCTCACCCACGCTGCGGTCCTTGGGTCCCAGCTGCAGGCCTCCCTCCCCCGGGCTCGTGTGTCCCCGCGTCCCCCTGTCCCTCCGCCCGCCCCTGTCCGCCCATGTGTGAGTGGATATGGCGTCTCACCCACGCCGCGGTCCTTGGGTCCCAGCTGCAGGCCTCCCTCCCCCGGGCTCGTGTCCCCCCGCGTCCCTCCGCCCGCCCCTGTCCGCCCGCGCGTCCGCCCGTGTGTGAGTGGATATGGCGTCTCACCCACGCCACGGTCCTTGGGTCCCAGCTGCAGGCCTCCCTCCTCCGGGCTCGTGTGTCCCCGCGTCCCCCTGTCCCTCCGCCCGCCCCTGTCCGCCCGTGTGTGAGTGGATATGGCGTCTCACCCACGCCGCGGTCCTTGGGTCCCAGCTGCAGGCCTCCCTCCCCCGGCCTCCTGTTGGACAGAGCATCGTTCTGCTCCTCCAGGCTCTGCACGTGTCTCCTCAGCTCTTGGTTTTCCTGCTCCAGCTCTCGGACCCGACGCTCTCTCAGAGCGAACGCATCATTACGAGACGCCAGGATCTGACGCAGCTCCGACACCTGGGCCTCCAGCTCCCTCACCAGCTCCACGTACAGCGCCGTCACGCGGCTCTCGGACAGCGCTGCCCAGCGGGGGCCCGCGTCCTGGGGACCGCACACTTGATGTCCGGGGTCTTTAGTCCTGCCCGTGGGTCTCTCGTCACGCTGCCCAGATTTCCAGTGCTCTGGCTGGGGCCCGTTGAGGCGTCGAACAGAGCTGGGCAGGGTCAGGGGCCCGTTGGAGAGGAATCTGTGGCGCCTCCTGCAGGTGGGCGCTTTCTCGGGTAGGAGCAAGACAGCCCCAGGCTGACCACTAAACGACACACACAGGACAATGAGATTATCCAGAGGGGTGACGAGGAAGAGGGTGCGGGGGCATCTTACCTGGGTGTGTGGAGTCTCGCGGCGCTGCCCTGTGACGGGGGCTGGAAGGTAGCAGTGCCCTGAGCGCCCTCCAACAGATCAAACCTCTGCTCAGCTTCAGCCTGTGCTGCAAACCCAGCACCTAGATCCATGGGCAGGGCGGGGAGTGGCGTCCCCTCACCGCAGAGAGCCTCTTGTCACCTGCCGGGGACACCATGGGGGACGGTCAACACAGAGCCGCATGCGTAAGAGACGGAGGGGACACACAACACTGGGTCATGGAGTAACACGGGGTGGCAGGGTCATACACACACACACACACACACACAAACGGGGTGGCAGGGTCATACACACGCACCACATAGTGGGTCGAGGTGTCACACACGCACACCGTGACACACACACACAGATGGTGACACACAGTGACAAACAAGAACAAACACACTAACACTATAAATGACAATAATAAAATCCCAATCTTTTCCCAGCAAGCCCCGGGACAGAGAGGCGGACGGAGCCCTCTCCTCCCACTGCCCCCCGTCCCCCTCCTCTCGCTGCCCCCCGTCCCCCTCCTCTCGCTGCCCCCCGTCCCCCTCCTCTCGCTGTCTCTCTCTCTCCCCCTCCTCCCGCTGTCTCTCTCTCTCCCCCTCCTCCCGCTGTCTCTCTCCCCCCTCCTCCCGCTGTCTCTCTCCCCCCTCCTCCCGCTGTCTCTCTCTCTCCCCCCACTGTCCCTCTCCTGCCGCTGTCTCTCTCCCCCTCCACCCGCTGTCTCTCTCCCCCCTCCTCCCGCTGTCTCTCTCTCTCCCCCCTCCTCCCGCTGTCTGTCTCTCCCCCCTCCTCCCGCTGTCTGTCTCTCCCCCCTCCTCCCGCTGTCTGTCTCTCCCCCCTCCTCCCGCTGTCTGTCTCTCCCCCCTCCTCCCGCTGTCTGTCTCTCCCCCCTCCTCCCGATGTCTGTCTCCCCCCCTCCTCCCGCTGTCTGTCTCTACCCCCCTCCTCCCGCTGTGTCTCTCTCCCCCCCTCCTCCCGCTGTGTCTCTCTCCCCCCCTCCTCCCGCTGTGTCTCTCTCTCCCCCCTCCTCCCGCTGTGTCTCTCTCCCCCCCTCCTCCCGCTGTGTCTCTCTCCCCCCCTCCTCCCGATGTGTCTCTCTCCCCCCCTCCTCCCGCTGTGTCTCTCTCTCCCCCCTCCTCCCGCTGTGTCTCTCTCCCCCCCTCCTCCCGCTGTGTCTCTCTCCCCCCCTCCTCCCGCTGTGTCTCTCTCCCCCCCCTCCTCCCGCTGTGTCTCTCTCTCCCCCCCTCCTCCCGCTGTGTCTCTCTCTCCCCCCCTCCTCCCGCTGTGTCTCTCTCTCCCCCCCTCCTCCCGCTGTGTCTCTCTCTCCCCCCCTCCTCCCGCTGTGTCTCTCTCCCCCCCTCCTCCCGCTGTGTCTCTCTCCCCCCCTCCTCCCGCTGTGTCTCTCTCCCCCCCTCCTCCCGCTGTGTCTCTCTCCCCCCTCCTCCCGCTGTGTCTGTGTCTCTCTCTCTCCCCTCCTCCTCCTGTCTGTCTCTCTCTCTCCCCGGTCTCCTCCCGCTGCCTCTCTCTCCCCGGTCTCCTCTCCTCCCGCTGTCTCTCTCTCCCCGGTCCCCGCACCTCCATGTGTCTGTTTACATTGATCACTGTTTCCGGGATTCGGGCTCCGCCCCCTGCACGCTGATTGGTGGAACAAGTTCCTTGTAATCTGATAGGCTCCGGCCCATCACTGCTTGTCTATTGGTTGCCTTCACGCAGCACGTGATTCATTATGCTCTTAGCGTCAGAGGCCAAGTCCCGCCCATCGCCCTCGGTGTCCATGGCAACGGACGCCCCTCTCTCCCGTGCGTAATGACGGAATGACGCCGGCCTGTGACGCGGGGATGGCGCGCTGTCTGGTGACGTCACTGCGCGGCGGTGCATCGGTGGCGCTTCGGACACTGAGCGGCCCGGCGGGAGGTGACGTCATGGACCTGAGGGCGATGCGGAAACGTTACCGGAGTGACGACGAGGTCAGAGTGACGTCACTAGGGGGGAGCCAATACACACCCCAAATATATATATATATACAGTCACTCCCTCACACACTACACACATATATATATATATATATGAGCATACAGTTGTATTTACATTTATATATATATACACTCAAAAACACACACACACACACACACACACAAAAACACACACAAAAACACACACAAAAACACACACACACACACACACACACACTGTGACACACACACACACACTGTGACACACACACACACACTGTGACACACTGTGACACACACACACACACACACACATATATATATATATATATGAGCATACAGTTGTATTTACATTTATATATATATACACTCTCAAAAACACACACATACACACACACACTGTGACACACACACACACTGTGACACACACACACACACACACACACACACACACACACTGTGACACACACACACACACACTGTGACACACACACACACACTGTGACACACTGTGACACACACACACACACACACACACTGTGACACACACACACACACACACACACTGTGACACACACACACACACACACACACACACTGTGACACACACACACACACACACACACACACACACTGTGACACACACACACACACTTGTGTGAAAAAGAAAGTACACCCCCTTTGAATTCTATGGTGTTACATATCGGGACATAATAACAACCATCTGTTCCTTAGCAGGTCTTAAAATGTTGGCTTTATTTTTGTTAAATAAATCATGACACGGTGTAATATGTCATGTGTACACACACACACACACACACACACGGTGTAATATGTCATGTGTTGTTGTTCATCTGACGTATTTAACTAATTTTTAGACCTGCTAAGGAACAGATGATTGTTATTATGTCCTGATATGTAAAACCATGGAATTCAAAGAGGGTGTACTTTCTTTTTCACACAACTGTGTAAATATATATATCTCCCCTCATACACGCCAATATATATATATATATATATATAATGGCGTGGGTAAATACACTGACCCGTCCATCTCTGTGGCTCGTCCGCTGGGTGGCGTGGGTACGTACACTGACCCGTCCATCTCTGTGGCTCGTCCGCTGGGTGGCGTGGGTACATACACTGACCCGTCCATCTCTGTGGCTCCTCCGCTGGGTGGCGTGGGTACATACATTGACCCGTCCATCTCTGTGGCTCGTCCGCTGGGTGGCGTGGGTACATACACTGACCCGTCCATCTCTGTGGCTCGTCCGCTGGGTGGTGTGGGTACGTACACTGACCCGTCCATCTCTGTGGCTCCTCCGCTGGGTGGTGTGGGTACGTACACTGACCCATCCATCTCTGTGGCTCCTCCGCTGGGTGGCGTGGGTACGTACACTGACCCGTCCATCTCTGTGGCTCCTCCGCTGGGTGGCGTGGGTACGTACACTGACCCGTCCATCTCTGTGGCTCCTCCGCTGGGTGGCGTGGGTACGTACACTGACCCGTCCATCTCTGTGGCTCGTCCGCTGGGTGGCGTGGGTACATACACTGACCCGTCCATCTCTGTGGCTCGTCCGCTGGGTGGCGTGGGTACATATACTGACCCGTCCATCTCTGTGGGTACATACACTGACCCGTCCATCTCTGTGGCTGCTCCGCTGGGTGGCGTGGGTACATACACTGACCCGTCCATCTCTGTGGCTCCTCCGCTGGGTGGCGTGGGTACATACACTGACCAGTCCATCTCTGTGGCTCCTCCGCTGGACGGCACTCACTCCCTCTCTCTTTCCCAGGCGTTTGAGGAGTGTCACCTGGTCTCCCTTGACCCCATCACTCAGTTCAGTGCCTGGTTCCAGGAGGTCACTCAATGTGCGGCCATCGCAGAGCCCAACGCCATGTGCCTGGCCACAGCCACCAGGTGTGTGGGGTGCGAACCCCTTCTCCCCCCTACTCACTGCCCCATCTCTCCCCCCCTACTCACTGACCCATCTCTCCCCCCCCCCACTCACTGCTCCTTCTCCCCCTCCCCCCACTCACTGCCCTTCTCTCCCCCCCACTCACTGCCCCTTCTCCCCCTCAC
Source organism: Ascaphus truei (assembly GCF_040206685.1). Taxonomy (NCBI): domain Eukaryota; kingdom Metazoa; phylum Chordata; class Amphibia; order Anura; family Ascaphidae; genus Ascaphus; species Ascaphus truei. The sequence goes on along the minus strand of NW_027453863.1, from coordinate 645,037 downwards.
TCACTGCCCCTTCTCCCCTTCACTCACTGCCCTTCTCCTCCCCCTCCCCCACTCACTGCCCCGTCTCCTCCCCCCACTCACTGCCACATCTCTCCCCCCACTCACTGCCCCTTCTCCCTCCCCCCACTCACTGCCCCTTCTCCCTCCCCCCACTCACTGCCCCTTCTCCCTCCCCCCACTCACTGCCCCTTCTCCCCTCCCCCTCACTCACTGCCCCTTCTCCCCCTCACTCACTGCCCCTTCTCCCCTCCCCCCACTCACTGGCCCTCTCCCCCTCCCCCCACTCACTGCCCCGTCTCCTCCCCCCACTCACTGCCCCTACTCTCCCCCCACTCACTGCCCCTTCTCCCTCCCCCCACTCACTGCCCCTTCTCCCCTCCCCCTCACTCACTGCCCCTTCTCCCCCTCACTCACTGCCCCTTCTCCCCTCCCCCCACTCACTGCCCCTTCTCCCCCTCCCCCCACTCACTGCCCCGTCTCCTCCCCCCACTCACTGCCCCTACTCTCCCCCCTCCCCCCATCCACTGCCCCTTCTCTTCCCCCTCACTGACTGCCCTTATTCCTCCCCCCAACTCACTCACTACGCCTACCTTCACCCCCCCCCCACTCACTGCCCCTTTCCCCCCCCCCCCACTCACTGCCCCCTTTCCCCCCCCCCCACTCACTGCCCCTTTCCCCCCCCCACTCACTGCCCCTTTCCCCCCCCCACTCACTGCCCCTTTCCCCCCCCCCCACTCACTGCCCCTTTTCTCCCCCCCCACTCACTGCCCCCTTTCCCCCCCACTCACTGCCCCTTTTCCCCCCCCCCCACTCACTGCCCCTTTTCTCCCCCCCCTCACTGCCCCTTCTCCCCCTCCCCCCACTCACTGCCCCTTCTCCCCCTCCCCCCTACTCACTGCCCCTTCTCCCCCTCCCCCCTACTCACTGCCCCTTCTCCCCCTCCCCCCTACTCACTGCCCCTTCTCCCCCTCCCCCCTACTCACTGCCCCTTCTCCCCCTCCCCCCACTCACTGCCACTTCTCCCCCTCCCCCCACTCACTGCTCCTACTCTCTCCTCCCCCCCACTCACTGCCCCTTCCCCCCTCCCCCCAGGGATGGCCGGCCCTCAGCCCGCATGGTTCTCCTGAAAGGATTCGGTCCAGACGGGTTCCGGTTCTACACCAACCGGGAGAGCAGGAAAGGGAAAGAGATGGTGTGACTCCCACAGAGACCGCGAGAGACCGCCCCGATCCCACAGAGACCGCGAGAGACCGCCCCGATCCTACAGAGAGAGAGACCGCCCTGATCCCACAGAGACCGCGAGAGACCGCCCTGATCCTACAGAGAGAGAGACCTCCCTGATCCCACAGAGACCGCGAGAGACCGCCCCGATCCTACAGAGAGAGAGACCTCCCGATCCCACAGAGAGAGAGACCTCCCCGATCCCAGAGAGAGAGACCTCCCCGATCCTACAGAGAGAGAGACCTCCCGATCCCACAGAGAGAGAGACCTCCCCGATCCCACAGAGAGAGAGACCTCCCCGATCCCACAGAGAGAGAGACCTCCCAGATCCTACAGAGAGAGAGACCTCCCCGATCCCACAGAGAGAGAGACCTCCCCGATCCCACAGAGAGAGAGACCTCCCAGATCCCACAGAGAGAGAGAGAGACCTCCCCGATCCCACAGAGAGAGAGAGACCTCCCCGATCCCACAGAGAGAGAGACCTCCCCGATCCCACAGAGAGAGAGACCTCCCCGATCCCACAGAGAGAGAGACCTCCCCGATCCTACAGAGAGAGAGAGACCTCCCCGATCCCACAGAGAGAGAGAGAGACCTCCCCGATCCCACAGAGAGAGAGAGACCTCCCTGATCCCACAGAGAGAGAGACCTCCCCGATCCCACAGAGAGAGAGACCTCCCCGATCCCACAGAGAGAGAGACCTCCCCGATCCTACAGAGAGAGAGAGACCTCCCCGATCCCACAGAGAGAGAGAGAGACCTCCCCGATCCCACAGAGAGAGAGAGACCTCCCTGATCCCACAGAGAGAGAGACCTTCTCCCCGTCCCTCACATCTCCCTTTGTCTGTACAGGAGTGTAACCCCGTGGCCTCTCTCCTGTTCTTCTGGGAGCCCCTGAATCGGCAGGTGAGCGCTCCGAGGCGGGTGTGAGACTGCCTGAGAGATTGCCCGGGTGAGCGCTCCGAGGCGGGTGTGAGACTGCCTGAGAGATTGCCCGGGTGTGAGACTGCCTGAGAGATTGCCCGGGTGAGCGCTCCGAGGCGGGTGTGAGACTGCCTGAGAGATTGCCCGGGTGAGCGCTCCGAGGCGGGTGTGAGACTGCCTGAGAGATTGCCCGGTGTGAGCGCTCCGAGGCGGGTGTGAGACTGCCTGAGAGATTGCCCGGTGTGAGCGCTCCGAGGCGGGTGTGAGACTGCCTGAGAGATTGCCCGGGTGAGCGCTCCGAGGCGGGTGTGAGACTGCCTGAGAGATTGCCCGGGTGAGCGCTCCGAGGCGGGCGTGAGACTGCCTGAGAGATTGCCCGGGTGAGCGCTCCGAGGCGGGTGTGAGACTGCCTGAGAGATTGCCCGGGTGAGCGCTCCGAGGCGGGTGTGAGACTGCCTGAGAGATTGCCCGGGGGAGCGCTCCGAGGCGGGTGTGAGACTGCCTGAGAGATTGCCCGGGGGAGCGCTCCGAGGCGGGTGTGAGACTGCCTGAGAGATTGCCCGGGTGAGCGCTCCGAGGCGGGTGTGAGACTGCCTGAGAGATTGCCCGGGTGAGCGCTCCGAGGCGGGTGTGAGACTGCCTGAGAGATTGCCCGGGTGAGCGCTCCGAGGCGGGTGTGAGACTGCCTGAGAGATTGCCCGGTGTGAGCGCTCCGAGGCGGGCGTGAGACTGCCTGAGAGATTGCCCGGGTGAGCGCTCCGAGGCGGGTGTGAGACTGCCTGAGAGATTGCCCGGGTGAGCGCTCCGAGGCGGGTGTGAGACTGCCTGAGAGATTGTCCGGGTGAGCGCTCCGAGGCGGGTGTGAGACTGCCTGGGAGATTGCCTGGGTGAGCGCTCCGAGGCGGGTGTGAGACTGCCTGAGAGATTGCCCGGGTGAGCGCTCCGAGGCGGGTGTGAGACTGCCTGAGAGATTGCCCGGGTGAGCGCTCCGAGGCGGGTGTGAGACTGCCTGAGAGATTGCCCGGGTGAGCGCTCCGAGGCGGGTGTGAGACTGCCTGAGAGATTGCCCGGGTGAGCGCTCCGAGGCGGGTGTGAGACTGCCTGAGAGATTGCCCGGGTGAGCGCTCCGAGGCGGGTGTGAGACTGCCTGAGAGATTGCCCGGGTGAGCGCTCCGAGGCGGGTGTGAGACTGCCTGAGAGATTGCCCGGGTGAGCGCTCCGAGGCGGGTGTGAGACTGCCTGAGAGATTGCCCGGGTGAGCGCTCCGAGGCGGGTGTGAGACTGTGAGACCCATGTGCGGGTGTCGGTGGTCACGTGGCTGTATCCCCCCATGTGCGGGTGTCGTGGTCACGTGGCTGTATGCCCCCCATGTGCGGGTGTCGTGGTCACGTGGCTGTATGCCCCCCATGTGCGGGTGTCGTGGTCACGTGGCTGTATGCCCCATGTGCGGGTGTCGTGGTCACGTGGCTGTATCCCCCCATGTGCTGGTGTCGGTGGTCACGTGGCTGTATGCCCCATGTGCGGGTGTCGTGGTCACGTGGCTGTATGCCCCCCATGTGCGGGTGTCGTGGTCACGTGGCTGTATCCCCCCATGTGCGGGTGTCGTGGTCACGTGGCTGTATGCCCCCCATGTGCGGGTATCGTGGTCACGTGGCTGTATCCCCCCATGTGCGGGTGTCGTGGTCACGTGGCTGTATGCCCCATGTGCGGGTGTCGGTGGTCACGTGGCTGTATGCCCCCCATGTGCGGGTGGCGTGGTCACGTGGCTGTATCCCCCCAGGTCCGGATAGAAGGGTCGGTGGAACATCTCTCTGACCAGGAGTCTGACGTCTATTTCCACTCGCGGCCGAAGAGCAGCCAGATCGGCGCGGCCGTGAGCAGACAAAGCCACGTCATCCCGGACCGTGAGGTCAGCGAGACACGGGGACACACAACCACACACCATGACACGCCGCCCCCTGTCTGTCACACGCTGCCACTGTCACACACCGCCCCCTGTCACACACACCGCCCCCTGTCACACTGTCGCGTCCCTGTCGCACACGTCGCGTCCCTGTCACACACACCGCCCCCTGTCACACACACCGCCCCCTGTCACCCACACCGCCCCCTGTCACACACACCGCCCCCTGTCACACACACCGCCCCCTGTCACACACACCGCCCCCTGTCACACACACTGCCCCCTGTCACACACACCGCCCCCTGTCACACACACCGCCCCCTGTCACACACACCGCCCCCTGTCACACACACCGCCCCCTGTCACACTGTCGCGTCCCTGTCGCACTGTCGCGTCCCTGTCGCACTGTCGCGTCCCTGTCGCACTGTCGCGTCCCTGTCACACTGTCGCGTCCCTGTCGCACGCTGCCCCCTGTCGCACGCTGCCCCCCTGTCACACTGTCGCGTCCCTGTCACACTGTCGCGTCCCTGTCGCACGCTGCCCCCTGTCGCACGCTGCCCCCCTGTCACACTGCCGCGTCCCTGTCACACGCTGCCCCCTGTCTCACGCTGCCCCCTGTCACACGCTGCCCCCTGTCGCACGCTGCCCCCTGTCGCACGCTGCCCCCTGTCACACGCTGCCCCCTGTCGCACGCTGCCCCCTGTCGCACGCTGCCCCCTGTCGCACGCTGCCCCCTGTCGCACGCTGCCCCCTGTCGCACGCTGCCCCCCTGTCACACTGTCGCGTCCCTGTCACACGCTGCCCCCTGTCTCACGCTGCCCCCTGTCTCACGCTGCCCCCTGTCACACGCTGCCCCCTGTCACACTGTCGCGTCCCTGTCGCACGCTGCCCCCTGTCACACTGTCGCGTCCCTGTCGCACGCTGCCCCCTGTCACACTGCCCCCTGTCGCACGCTGCCCCCTGTCACACGCTGCCCCCTGTCACACGCTGCCCCTGTCACACTGCCGCGTCCCTGTCTCACGCTGCCCCCTGTCTCACGCTGCCCCCTGTCACACGCTGCCCCCTGTCACACGCTGCCCCTGTCACACTGTCGCGTCCCTGTCGCACGCTGCCCCCTGTCACACTGCCGCGTCCCTGTCACACGCTACCCCCTGTCTCACGCTGCCCCCTGTCACACACTGCCCCCTGTCACACGCTGCCCCTGTCACACTGCCGCGTCCCTGTCTCACGCTGCCCCCTGTCACACGCTGCCCCCTGTCACACGCTGCCCCCTGTCGCACGCTGCCCCCTGTCGCACGCTGCCCCCTGTCACACGCTGCCCCCTGTCGCACGCTGCCCCCCTGTCACACTGCCGTGTCCCTGTCACACGCTGCCCCCTGTCACACGCTGCCCCCTGTCGCACGCTGCCCCCTGTCACATGCTGCCCCCCTGTCACACGCTGCCCCCTGTCACACTGCCGCGTCCCTGTCACACGCTGCCCCCTGTCACACGCTGCCCCCTGTCTCACGCTGCCCCCTGTCACACGCTGCCCCCTGTCACACGCTGCCCCCTGTCACACTGCCGCGTCCCTGTCTCACGCTGCCCCCTGTCTCACGCTGCCCCCTGTCACACGCTGCCCCCTGTCACACGCTGCCCCCTGTCACACGCTGCCCCCTGTCACACGCTGCCCCCTGTCTCACGCTGCCCCCTGTCACACGCTGCCCCCTGTCACACGCTGCCCCCTGTCACACGCTGCCCCCTGTCACACGCTGCCCCCTGTCACACGCTGCCCCCTGTCACACTGCCGCGTCCCTGTCACACGCTGCCCCCTGTCACACGCTGCCCCCTGTCACACGCTGCCCCCTGTCACACGCTGCCCCCTGTCACACGCTGCCCCCTGTCACACGCTGCCCCCTGTCGCACGCTGCCCCCTGTCGCACGCTGCCCCCTGTCGCACGCTGCCCCCTGTCGCACGCTGCCCCCTGTCGCACACTGCCGCGTCCCTGTCACACGCTGCCCCCTGTCACACGCTGCCCCCTGTCACACGCTGCCCCCTGTCACACGCTGCCCCCTGTCACACGCTGCCCCCTGTCACACGCTGCCCCCTGTCACACTGCCGCGTCCCTGTCACACGCTGCCCCCTGTCACACGCTGCCCCCTGTCACACGCTGCCCCCTGTCACACGCTGCCCCCTGTCACACGCTGCCCCCTGTCACACGCTGCCCCCTGTCACACGCTGCCCCCTGTCACACGCTGCCCCCTGTCACACGCTGCCCCCTGTCACACGCTGCCCCCTGTCACACGCTGCCCCCTGTCACACTGCCCCCTGTCACACTGCCGCATCCCTGTCACACGCTGCCCCCTGTCACACTGCCGCGTCCCTGTCACACTGCCGCGTCCCTGTCACACGCTGCCCCCTGTCGCACGCTGCCCCCTGTCGCACGCTGCCCCCTGTCACACGCTGCCCCCTGTCACACGCTGCCCCCTGTCACACGCTGCCCCCTGTCACACGCTGCCCCCTGTCACACGCTGCCCCCTGTCACACGCTGCCCCCTGTCACACGCTGCCCCCTGTCGCACGCTGCCCCCTGTCGCACGCTGCCCCCCTGTCACACTGCCGCGTCCCTGTCACACGCTGCCCCCTGTCACACGCTGCCCCCTGTCACACGCTGCCCCCTGTCACACGCTGCCCCCTGTCACACGCTGCCCCCTGTCACACGCTGCCCCCTGTCACACGCTGCCCCCTGTCACACGCTGCCCCCTGTCACACGCTGCCCCCTGTCACACTGCCCCCTGTCACACTGCCGCATCCCTGTCACACGCTGCCCCCTGTCACACTGCCGCGTCCCTGTCACACGCTGCCCCCTGTCGCACGCTGCCCCCTGTCGCACGCTGCCCCCTGTCACACGCTGCCCCCTGTCACACGCTGCCCCCTGTCACACGCTGCCCCCTGTCGCACGCTGCCCCCTGTCGCACGCTGCCCCCTGTCGCACGCTGCCCCCTGTCGCACGCTGCCCCCTGTCGCACGCTGCCCCCTGTCGCACGCTGCCCCCTGTCGCACGCTGCCCCCTGTCGCACGCTGCCCCCTGTCGCACGCTGCCCCCTGTCGCACGCTGCCCCCTGTCGCACGCTGCCCCCTGTCGCACGCTGCCCCCTGTCGCACGCTGCCCCCTGTCGCACGCTGCCGCGTCCCTGTCGCACGCTGCCCCCTGTCGCACGCTGCCCCCTGTCACACTGCCGCGTCCCTGTCACACGCTGCTCCCTGTCACACGCTGCCCCCTGTCGCACGCTGCCCCCTGTCGCACGCTGCCCCCTGTCACACGCTGCCCCCTGTCACACGCTGCCCCCTGTCACACGCTGCCCCCTGTCACACGCTGCCCCCTGTCACACGCTGCCCCCTGTCACACGCTGCCCCCTGTCACACGCTGCCCCCTGTCACACTGTCGCGTCCCTGTCGCACGCTGCCCCCTGTCACACTGTCGCGTCCCTGTCGCACGCTGCCCCCTGTCTCACGCTGCCCCCTGTCACACGCTGCCCCCCTGTCACACGCTGCCCCCTGTCGCACGCTGCCCCCTGTCGCACGCTGCCCCCTGTCGCACGCTGCCCCCTGTCACACGCTGCCCCCTGTCACACGCTGCCCCCTGTCACACGCTGCCCCCTGTCACACGCTGCCCCCTGTCACACGCTGCCCCCTGTCACACGCTGCCCCCTGTCACACGCTGCCCCCTGTCACACTGTCGCGTCCCTGTCACACGCTGCCCCCTGTCACACGCTGCCCCCTGTCACACACTGCCCCCTGTCACACTGCCGCGTCCCTGTCGCACGCTGCCCCCTGTCACACGCTGCCCCCTGTCACACTGCCGCGTCCCTGTCACACTGCCGCATCCCTGTCACACGCTGCCCCTGTCACACGCTGCCCCCTGTCACACTGCCGCGTCCCTGTCACACGCTGCCCCCTGTCACACGCTGCCCCCTGTCACACGCTGCCCCCTGTCACACGCTGCCCCCTGTCACACGCTGCCCCCTGTCACACGCTGCCCCCTGTCACACGCTGCCCCCTGTCACACGCTGCCCCCTGTCACACGCTGCCCCCTGTCACACTGCCGCGTCCCTGTCACACGCTGCCCCCTGTCACACGCTGCCCCCTGTCACACGCTGCCCCCTGTCACACGCTGCCCCCTGTCACACGCTGCCCCCTGTCACACGCTGCCCCCTGTCACACGCTGCCCCCTGTCACACGCTGCCCCCTGTCACACGCTGCCCCCTGTCACACTGCCCCCTGTCACACTGCCGCATCCCTGTCACACGCTGCCCCCTGTCACACTGCCGCGTCCCTGTCTCACGCTGCCCCCTGTCTCACGCTGCCCCCTGTCACACGCTGCCCCCTGTCACACGCTGCCCCCTGTCACACGCTGCCCCCTGTCACACGCTGCCCCCTGTCACACGCTGCCCCCTGTCACACTGCCGCGTCCCTGTCACACGCTGCCCCCTGTCACACGCTGCCCCCTGTCACACTGCTGCGTCCCTGTCACACGCTGCCCCCTGTCACACGCTGCCCCCTGTCACACGCTGCCCCCTGTCACACGCTGCCCCCTGTCACACGCTGCCCCCTGTCACACGCTGCCCCCTGTCACACGCTGCCCCCTGTCACACGCTGCCCCCTGTCACACGCTGCCCCCTGTCACACGCTGCCCCCTGTCACACGCTGCCCCCTGTCACACGCTGCCCCCTGTCACACGCTGCCCCCTGTCACACGCTGCCCCCTGTCACACGCTGCCCCCTGTCTCACGCTGCCCCCTGTCTCACGCTGCCCCCTGTCTCACGCTGCCCCCTGTCACACGCTGCCCCCTGTCACACTGTCGCGTCCCTGTCGCACGCTGCCCCCTGTCGCACGCTGCCCCCCTGTCACACTGCCGCGTCCCTGTCACACGCTGCCCCCTGTCACACGCTGCCCCCTGTCACACTGCCGCGTCCCTGTCACACGCTGCCCCCTGTCACACGCTGCCCCCTGTCACACTGCCGCGTCCCTGTCACACGCTGCCCCCTGTCACACGCTGCCCCCTGTCACACGCTGCCCCCTGTCACACGCTGCCCCCTGTCACACGCTGCCCCCTGTCACACGCTGCCCCCTGTCACACGCTGCCCCCTGTCACACGCTGCCCCCTGTCACACGCTGCCCCCTGTCACACGCTGCCCCCTGTCACACGCTGCCCCCTGTCACACTGCCCCCTGTCACACTGCCGCATCCCTGTCACACGCTGCCCCCTGTCACACTGCCGCGTCCCTGTCACACGCTGCCCCCTGTCACACGCTGCCCCCTGTCACACTGCCCCCTGTCGCACGCTGCCCCCTGTCGCACGCTGCCCCCTGTCACACTGCCGCGTCCCTGTCACACGCTGCTCCCTGTCACACGCTGCCCCCTGTCGCACGCTGCCCCCTGTCACACGCTGCCCCCTGTCACACGCTGCCCCCTGTCACACGCTGCCCCCTGTCACACGCTGCCCCCTGTCACACGCTGCCCCCTGTCACACGCTGCCCCCTGTCTCACGCTGCCCCCTGTCACACGCTGCCCCCTGTCACACGCTGCCCCCTGTCACACGCTGCCCCCTGTCACACTGCCGCGCCCCTGTCACACGCTGCCCCCTGTCACACGCTGCCCCCTGTCACACTGCCGCGTCCCTGTCACACTGCCGCGTCCCTGTCACACGCTGCCCCCTGTCACACGCTGCCCCCTGTCTCACGCTGCCCCCTGTCACACTGCCGCGTCCCTGTCACACGCTGCCCCCTGTCACACGCTGCCCCCTGTCACACGCTGCCCCCTGTCACACTGCCGCGTCCCTGTCACACGCTGCCCCCTGTCACACGCTGCCCCCTGTCACACGCTGCCCCCTGTCACACGCTGCCCCCTGTCACACGCTGCCCCCTGTCACACGCTGCCCCCTGTCACACTGCCGCGTCCCTGTCACACGCTGCCCCCTGTCACACGCTGCCCCCTGTCACACGCTGCCCCCTGTCACACGCTGCCCCCTGTCACTGCCGCGTCCCTGTCACACGCTGCCCCCTGTCACACGCTGCCCCCTGTCACACGCTGCTCCCTGTCACACGCTGCCCCTGTCACACGCTGCTCCCTGTCACACTGCCGCGTCCCTGTCACACGCTGCCCCTGTCTCACGCTGCCCCCTGTCACACGCTGCCCCCTGTCACACGCTGCCCCCTGTCACACGCTGCCCCCTGTCACACGCTGCCCCCTGTCACACGCTGCCCCCTGTCACACGCTGCCCCCTGTCTCACGCTGCCCCCTGTCACACGCTGCCCCCTGTCGCACGCTGCCCCCTGTCGCACGCTGCCCCCTGTCACACGCTGCCCCCTGTCACACTGCCGCGGCCCTGTCACACGCTGCCCCCTGTCACACGCTGCCCCCTGTCACACGCTGCCCCCTGTCACACGCTGCCCCCTGTCACACGCTGCCCCCTGTCACACGCTGCCCCCTGTCACACGCTGCCCCCTGTCACACGCTGCCCCCTGTCACACGCTGCCCCCTGTCACACGCTGCCCCCTGTCACACGCTGCCCCCTGTCACACGCTGCCCCCTGTCACACGCTGCCCCCTGTCACACTGCCCCCTGTCGCACGCTGCCCCCTGTCACACGCTGCCCCCTGTCACACTGCCGCATCCCTGTCACACGCTGCCCCCTGTCACACGCTGCCCCCTGTCACACGCTGCCCCCTGTCACACGCTGCCCCCTGTCACACGCTGCCCCCTGTCACACTGCCGCGTCCCTGTCACACTGCCGCGTCCCTGTCACACGCTGCCCCCTGTCTCACGCTGCCCCCTGTCACACGCTGCCCCCTGTCACACGCTGCCCCCTGTCACACGCTGCCCCCTGTCACACTGCCGCATCCCTGTCACACGCTGCCCCCTGTCACACGCTGCCCCCTGTCACACGCTGCCCCCTGTCACACGCTGCCCCCTGTCACACGCTGCCCCCTGTCACACTGCCGCGTCCCTGTCACACTGCCGCGTCCCTGTCACACGCTGCCCCCTGTCACACGCTGCCCCCTGTCACACGCTGCCCCCTGTCACACTGCCGCGTCCCTGTCTCACGCTGCCCCCTGTCACACGCTGCCCCCTGTCACACGCTGCCCCTGTCACACTGCCGCGTCCCTGTCACACGCTGCCCCCTGTCACACGCTGCCCCCTGTCACACGCTGCCCCCTGTCACACGCTGCCCCCTGTCACACGCTGCCCCCTGTCACACGCTGCCCCCTGTCACACGCTGCCCCCTGTCACACGCTGCCCCCTGTCACACGCTGCCCCCTGTCACACGCTGCCCCCTGTCACACGCTGCCCCCTGTCACACGCTGCTCCCTGTCACACGCTGCCCCCTGTCACACGCTGCCCCCTGTCACATGCTGCCCCCTGTCACACGCTGCCCCCTGTCGCACTGCCGCGGCCCTGTCACACGCTGCCCCCTGTCACACGCTGCCCCCTGTCACACGCTGCCCCCTGTCACACTGTCGCGTCCCTGTCACACGCTGCCCCCTGTCACACGCTGCCCCCTGTCACACACTGCCCCCTGTCACACGCTGCCCCCTGTCACACTGTCGCGTCCCTGTCACACGCTGCCCCCTGTCACACGCTGCCCCCTGTCACACGCTGCCCCCTGTCACACTGCCGCGTCCCTGTCACACACTGCCCCCTGTCACACTGCCGCGTCCCTGTCACACGCTGCCCCCTGTCACACTGCCGCGTCCCTGTCACACGCTGCCCCCTGTCACACGCTGCCCCCTGTCACACTGTCGCGTCCCTGTCACACACTGCCCCCTGTCACACGCTGCTCCCTGTCACACTGCCGCGTCCCTGTCACACGCTGCCCCCTGTCACACTGCCGCGTCCCTGTCACACTGCCGCGTCCCTGTCACACGCTGCCCCCTGTCGCACGCTGCCCCCTGTCACACACTGCCCCCTGTCACACGCTGCCCCCTCTCACACGCTGCCCCCTCTCACACGCTGCCCCCTGTCACACTGCCCCCTGTCACACGCTGCCCCCTGTCACACTGCCGCGTCCCTGTCACACTGCCGCGTCCCTGTCACACGCTGCCCCCTGTCGCACGCTGCCCCCTGTCACACGCTGCCCCCTGTCACACGCTGCCCCCTGTCACACGCTGCCCCCTGTCACACGCTGCCCCCTGTCACACGCTGCCCCCTGTCACACGCTGCCCCCTGTCACACTGCCGCGTCCCTGTCACACTGCCGCGTCCCTGTCACACTGCCGCGTCCCTGTCTCACGCTGCCCCCTGTCACACGCTGCCCCCTGTCACACGCTGCCCCCTGTCACACGCTGCCCCCTGTCACACTGCCGCGTCCCTGTCTCACGCTGCCCCCTGTCACACTGCCGCGTCCCTGTCACACGCTGCCCCCTGTCACACGCTGCCCCCTGTCACACTGCCGCGTCCCTGTCACACGCTGCCCCCTGTCACACTGCCGCGTCCCTGTCACACGCTGCCCCCTGTCACACGCTGCCCCCTGTCACACTGCCGCGTCCCTGTCACACGCTGCCCCCTCTCACACTGCCGCGTCCCTGTCACACGCTGCCCCCTGTCACACGCTGCCCCCTCTCACACTGCCGCGCCCCTGCAGTTCCTGCGCAGGAAGAATGCGGAGCTGGAGGACGAATACAGAGACAGAGAGGTTCCCCGGCCTCCTGACTGGTGAGTTCAGGTTCCTCTGGGCAGGGTGAGGGGGTATTTCTGGGCAGGGTGAGGGGGTATTTCTGGGCAGGGTGAGGGGGTATTTCTGGGCAGGGTGAGGGGGTATTTCTGGGCAGGGTGAGGGGGTATTTCTGGGCAGGGGTGAGGGGGTATTTCTGGGCAGGGGTGATGGGGTATTTCTGGGCAGGGGTGCTGGGGTATTTCTGGGACAGGGGTGATGGGGTATTTCTGGGCAGGGGTGATGGGGTATTTATGAGGTGGGGTGATGGGGTATTTATGAGGTGGGGTAATGGGGTATTTATGAGGTGGGGTAATGGGGTATTTATGAGGTGGGTAATGGGGTATTTATGAGGTGGGGTAATGGTTTGTTTATGAGGTGGGGTAATGGGGTTTTTATGAGGTGGGGTAATGGGGTATTTATGAGGTGGGGTAATGGGGTATTTATGAGGTGGGGTAATGTTTTTTTTATGAGGTGGGGTAATGGGGTTTTTATGAGGTGGGGTAATGGGGTATTTATGAGGTGGGGTAATGGGGTATTTATGAGGTGGGGTAATGGGGTTTTTATGAGGTGGGGTAATGGGGTATTTATGAGGTGGGGTAATGGTTTATTTATGAGGTGGGGTAATGGTTTTTTTATGAGGTGGGGTAATGGGGTATTTATGAGGTGGGGTAATGGGGTATTTATGAGGTGGGGTAATGGGGTTTTTATGAGGTGGGGTAATGGGGTTTTTATGAGGTGGGGTAATGGGGTTTTTATGAGGTGGGGTAATGGGGTTTTTATGAGGTGGGGTAATGGGGTTTTTATGAGGTGGGGTAATGGGGTTTTTATGAGGTGGGGTAATGGGGTTTTTGTGAGGTGGGGTAATGGGGTATTTATGAGGTGGGGTAATGGGGTATTTATGAGGTGGGGTAATGGGGTTTTTGTGAGGTGGGGTAATGGGGTATTTATGAGGTGGGGTAATGGGGTTTTTATGAGGTGGGGTAATGGGGTTTTTGTGAGGTGGGGTAATGGGGTATTTATGAGGTGGGGTAATGGGGTATTTATGAGGTGGGGTAATGGGGTTTTTATGAGGTGGGGTAATGGGGTATTTATGAGGTGGGGTAATGGGGTATTTATGAGGTGGGGTAATGGGGTTTTTATGAGGTGGGGTAATGGGGTTTTTGTGAGGTGGGGTAATGGGGTATTTATGAGGTGGGGTAATGGGGTATTTATGAGGTGGGGTAATGGGGTTTTTATGAGGTGGGGTAATGGGGTTTTTATGAGGTGGGGTAATGGGGTTTTTATGAGGTGGGGTAATGGGGTATTTATGAGGTGGGGTAATGGGGTATTTATGAGGTGGGGTAATGGGGTATTTATGAGGTTGGGTAATGGGGTATTTATGAGGTGGGGTAATGGGGTATTTATGAGGTGGGGTAATGGGGTATTTATGAGGTTGGGTGATGGGGTTTTTATGATGTTGGGTAATAGGGTATTTATGAGGTGGGGTATTTATGTGGGGGTGATGGGGTCTCCTGCTCACTCCCCAGGGGTGGATACCTGCTCCGTCCGTCCGTCCTGGAGTTCTGGCAGGGACAGACTAACCGGCTGCACGACCGCATCGCGTTCCGCCGGCCGCAGGGGGAAGAGGCGGAGACATCTCCCATGGTGCACCCCGGGGAACGGGGCTGGGTGTACGAGCGCCTCGCGCCGTGAGCCGTGGGGGGTGGGGGAGGAGACATGCACCCCGGGGGGCGGGCTGGGGGTACGACCGCATCGCGTTCCGCAAGGGGGAGAGGTGGAGACATCTCCGATGATGCACCCGGGGAGCAGGCTGGGGGTACGACCACATCGCGTTCCGCCGGCTGCAGGGGGGAGAGGCGGAGACATCTCCCATGATGCACCCCGGGGAGCGGGGCTGGGTGTACGACCGCATCGCGTTCCGCCGGCTGCAGGGGGGAGAGGCGGAGACATCTCCCATGATGCACCCCGGGGAGCGGGGCTGGGTGTACGACCGCATCGCGTTCCGCCGGCTGCAGGGGGGAGAGGCGGAGACATCTCCCATGATGCACCCGGGGAGCGGGCTGGGGGTACGACCGCATCGCGTTCCGCCGGCTGCAGGGGGGAGAGGCGGAGACATCTCCCATGATGCACCCGGGGAGCGGGGCTGGGTGTACGACCGCATCGCGTTCCGCCGGCTGCAGGGGGGAGAGGCGGAGACATTTCCCATGATGCACCCTGGGGAGCGGGGCTGGGTGTACGACCGCATCGCGTTCCGCCGGCTGCAGGGGGGAGTGGCGGAGACATCTCCCATGATGCACCCCGGGGAGCGGGGCTGGGTGTACGACCGCATCGCGTTCCACCGGCTGCAGAGGGGAGAGGCGGAGACATCTCCCATGATGCACCCGGGGAGCGGGCTGGGGGTACGACCGCATCGCGTTCCACCGGCTGCAGAGGGGAGAGGCGGAGACATCTCCGATGATGCACCCGGGGAGCGGGGCTGGGGGTACGACCACATCGCGTTCCGCCGGCTGCAGGGGGAAGAGGCGGAGACATTTCCCATGATGCACCCAGGGAGCGGGGCTGGGTGTACGACCGCATCGCGTTCCGCCGGCTGCAGGGGGGAGTGGCGGAGACATCTCCCATGATGCACCCCGGGGAGCGGGGCTGGGTGTACGACCGCATCGCGTTCCGCCGGCTGCAGGGGGGAGAGGCGGAGACATCTCCCATGATGCACCCGGGGAGCGGGCTGGGGGTACAAGCGCCTCGCGCCGGGAGCCGCGGGAGAGCAGGATAAGGCCGTCTGTGCACCCCCTGCCAAACATCTTTACCTCCGCCTTCCCCTGTACCTCCTCCCCGTGTGACATGTGCCTCCTCCCCGTGTGACGTGTGCCTCCTCCCCTTGAGACGTGTGCCTCCTCCCCTTGAGACGTGTGCCTCCTCCCCTTGAGACGTGTGCCTCCTCACCGTGAGACGTGTGCCTCCTCCCCCTGAGACGTGTGCCTCCTCCCCTTGAGACGTGTGCCTCCTCCCCGTGTGACGTGTGCCTCCTCCCCTTGAGACATGTACACCCTTCTAAATTGTGTAAGGTAATAGAATCAGAGCAGGATGTAATTTCTCTCCAGAAGGACTTGGAGAGACTGGAAACGTGGGCAGGTAAATGGCAGATGAGGTTTAATACAGATAAATGTAAGGTTATGCATTTGGGAAGCAAGAATAAAAAGGCGACTTACACATTAAATGGGGATAAATTGAGGGAATCCTTGATGGAGAAGGGTTTAGGAGTGCTTGTAGACAGCAGGCTTAGCAATAGTGCCCAATGTCAGGCAGTAGCTGCAAAGGCAAACAAGATCTTATCTTGCATTAACACTCCGCTAAAATGATCCAGATTTGTCCCAGGATACTCCTCGTTGTGTCCGATGTGGAGAATCAGCGGATCTGGTGGGTATGCTGTGGTCTGGCCCTCGGACCACCCCCATATGGGAGGATATGAAGGATTGGCTTCAGAGGGTCTTGGACCTCACAATTCCATGAGACCTGTGGCTGTTACTACTAAATAGACATGGGCCTAGCCAGAGTAGAGCGCGAATCAGTGGCTCGTATTGCAACGGCATCGAGGTGCGAGATCGCGGCATTGTGGGAACAGAAAGAAGTTCCCGCAGTTCCCAGGATTTGGTATGTCTGCCAGATGGAGAAATGAACAAGTTTTAGTTAATGACACTGGCGTCAGATTCCACTAAGTCTGGCTACCGTGGCTGGCCCCGGCGGACATCCCAGGCGTAAGCGGCACCGCCATTCTGCGGTGGCGGTTCTAGGTGCGTTCTTGGTTGACGGATGGTAAAATACTTTAGCACAGGATGCGCTGGGCAGGAGCGGGAAGTAGAGTTGGGTCGGGCCGCACAGGGGGTGAGAACACGGAATAGAACCAATATTTGGGGATATGCAGCACAAGGGAAGGACCCCCTCCCCCCCCCCATCTCCCATGGATTTATGTTTGTTATGATTTTAATTGGATGTTAATTGAAACAATGGAAGTATTGTGTAATTATGCTTTGTCTTGAAAACCAATAAAATGTTAAGTTACAAAAAAAGTGTCTAAGGGGGGATATGATAAGTATATACAAATATATTCGGGGACAGTACAGGGAGCTTTCAAAAGAACTGTTGGCTTTTGTGATAGCAGATACAATAGATTTGTTCAAAAAAAGGTTGGACATCTTTTTAGACAGGAAAGGTATACAGGGATATACCAAATAAGTATACATGGGAAGGATGCTGATCCAGGGAGTAATCCGATTGCCAATTCTTGGAGTCAGGAAGGAATGAATGTTTCCCCTTATGAGATATTATTAGATAATGTGACACTGGGGTTGTGTGTTCGCCTTCCTCTGGATCAATATACTGTAAGTACGGATATAGGGTGTATATTTGCACTGAAGGGTCCAATATACATCAAGATACAGAACAACAAATTACCCCTCCAAAAGGCATACATGCACATACCACATATGTTCAGAGAGTGGGGAATACAAACCTAATAATGCCTTACTTGTAAGGCACAATATTCTCCAGATATTATTTTGAATGAACAAAGTGTTTGTTGTATTATACAGTATATAATATATATAACCCTGTGAGGTCATCAAAGAAGCATCTAGTCCTATATATCCTAGGCAGGATTCTATGTCAATGTCTTCACTCCAGCCATTGGTATAAATCCAGAATGTCTCTCGTGCTCACTTTCTTTCCCTATCTCCACCTCTCTTAGTCTGCATCCGTGGTATGGCAGACCGCGCGGACGCGTCTGCACGCTGAGCGAGCAGACTGTCTTCTATACGGCGAGTGGGCGCGCGGGAGTGGGGAGCGGTGCGCAAGAAATCGGTTGAAACCGATTCCTTGGCGCGACAGGCCGACCAATGAGGGCGAACCAGCTCCGTGACGTCACTGGCCCGCCCCTAGACACGCCCACGGAGGGCGCGCGTACCATGGCCAGGGAAAGCACCCGCGTTCCCTCCGCCTCCGCACGGCTGGAGTCGCCATGGCCGCAGCCTTAACCAGAGTTATCCAATCAGTGCCTTTACATATCAGCCAATCAGGTCCTGTCCAGGATATTCCCAAAAGCGTTTCGATAAAAATACAGTTTGCGATGTTTCTCGCACGATCTTGAATTCTTAGTGTGAACAATCCCGGAGGGCACAGGGGCCACTGCAGAAGGTACACAACAAGTCGTGTGTCACCATGAATAAAGGACTTTATTTTAGGTTCACTTTGGTTATTACTTGAATTAAACTTTATTATTATTAGTATCTGCGTAGACACAAATAGAATATTAATTACATTTAACAAATGTGGAGTTTCTGGGGTAAAACACTGACGTTTGAATGAAATAATAATGATTATGGAACTAAATGAAGGAGCTTGTTCTAACCTGATCACGAATGATTTGGTTTGTTTGTGCCCTAATTCCAGTCCTGTTTATAGTGTCACACGTGAACAAATGTCAGAATGGAAATAGAGGATATTAAATAGTTACGGGTTTTCACATACAACCTTCACGTATTTGGTATCGCACATCAATATCCTCTGAGGATGAAACATCAATGGCCGACAGAAAGAAGTGTCAGCTCCTGGGGTCGCTTCCCCAGAGAGGGGTCTCTCCGGGTGGGAGGGTTTCACTCAAATACTGGGGTACATTAAAATACTAAACTCAGCCCCCTTCTCTTATTTGTACCATGGCCCGGGAGACTGCGAGAGAGATCCCCTCTACCCCAAATAACCCAGAACCCCACACAAATAACACACAAATTACCCAGAACCCCACACAAATAACACACAAATTACCCAGAACCCCACACAAATAACACACAAATAACCCAGAACCCCACAAAAATAACACAAATAACCCAGAACCCCACACAAATAACACACAAATTACCCAGAACCCCACACAAATAACACAAATTACCCAGAACCCCACACAAATAACACACAAATTACCCAGAACCCCACACAAATTACCCAGAACCCCACACAAATAACACACAAATAACCCAGAACCCCACACAAATAACACACAAATAACCCAGAACCCCACACAAATAACACACAAATAACCCAGAACCCCACACAAATAACCCAGAACCCCACACAAATAACACACAACCCAGAACCCCACACAAATAACACACAAATTACCCAGAACCCCACACAAATAACACAAATTACCCAGAACCCCACACAAATAACACAAATTACCCAGAACCCCACACAAATAACACAAATTACCCAGAACCCCACACAAATAACACACAAATTACCCAGAACCCCACACAAATAACACACAAATTACCCAGAACCCCACACAAATAACACACAAATAACCCAGAACCCCACACAAATAACACACAAATAACCCAGAACCCCACACAAATAACCCAGAACCCCACACAAATAACACACAAATTACCCAGAACCCCACACAAATAACACACAACCCAGAACCCCACACAAATAACACACAAATAACCCAGAACCCCACACAAATAACACACAAATAACCCAGAACCCCACACAAATAACACACAAATAACCCAGAACCCCACACAAATAACACACAAATAACCCAGAACCCCACACAAATAACACACAAATAACCCAGAACCCCACCCAAATAACACACAAATTACCCAGAACCCCACACAAATAACACACAAATAACCCAGAACCCCACACACATAACACACAAATAACCCAGAACCCCACACAAATTACCCAGAACCCCACACAAATAACACACAAATAATGACAAGACGAGGTCTGGAAGAACCCGCGGCTTTTTGTTTATTTAAACAAACCATTTGGTAAGTGCCACCCCCTGCCAGTGTGCTCGCTCAAAGGGTTAAAGGTCCTTGAACCGATGACCTGTGACCCGGCCATTGACGCGAGTGGGCTCACGTTTAAATGAGACTCGCCACACTGGGCTTTACCCGGCATGGCGCCTCGTCTGGCAAGGATAAGGACACGTAACCCCCCAACTGCCCCTCGACAGATGCAAGAACGCCACGACACTTTGTCCCCGTAGGGGTAACAGAAACGTACCTCCCGTCCTTCAAGGAAATTCAGTTCTTATTCTCGTATTTATTTTGTTTTTCTTTTAAATAAAACTTCAACTGTAACAAGCACAGACCTACATGTTACTTTTATGCCTGAAGCGCCTCTTCCCATTATGTGTTATTTATATTATTTGTTATTTATATGATTGTCACGTGTATTACTGCTGTGATGCACTACTTACCTTCATCTCTACCCCCCCCCCCCCCCCCTCTGACCACATCACCCCATCACACACAAAGGCATGGGGAGGGGGGAGATAGGCCAGGAAGAACCAAAGAGGTAAGGGGAGCCTGTGCCTCTGGTCATGGCCCCTTTGCTTAGGGCTCAATGCAGCTTGAGAATTAATCCTATTATAAAACACTTTCTCATTTCTATTCAGTGTAATGGGTGTGATGTACATGATGTGATACCAGTAATGCACAGTGAGTGATGTGATAACAGGCCCAAATAATACAGAATATAGTGCCCAGCCTTCCTCCAATGAATACAGTGAGATGTTCAGTAATGCACAGGGAGTTATGTGATAACAGGCCCTAATAATACAGAATATAGTGCCCAGCCCTCCTCCAATGAATACAGTGAGATGTTCAGTAATGCACAGGGAGTGATGGGAGAACAGACCCTAATAATACAGAATATAGTGCCCAGCCCTCCTCCAATGAATACAGTGAGATGTTCAGTAATGCACAGGGAGTGATGTGATAACAGGCCCTAATAATACAGGATATAGTGCCCAGCCCTCCTCCAATGAATACAGTGAGATGTTCAGTAACGCACAGGGAGTGATGTGATAACAGGCCCTAATAATACAGGATATAGTGCCTAGCCCTCCTCCAATGAATACAGTGAGATGTTCAGTAATGCACAAGGAGTGATGTGATAACAGGCCCATATAATACAGAATATAGTGCCCAGCCCTCCTCCAATGAATACAGTGAGATGTTCAGTAACGCACAGGGAGTGATGTGATAACAGGCCCTAATAATACAGGATAAAGTGCCCAGCCCTCCTCCAATGAATACAGTGAGATGTTCAGTAATGCACAGGGAGTGATGGGAGAACAGGCCCTAATAATACAGAATATAGTGCCCAGCCCTCCTCCAATGAATACAGTGAGATGTTCAGTAATGCACAGGGAGTGATGTGATAACAGGCCCTAATAATACAGGATATAGTGCCCAGCCCTCCTCCAATGAATACAGTGAGATGTTCAGTAATGCACAGGGAGTGATGGGAGAACAGACCCTAATAATACAGGATATAGTGCCCAGCCCTCCTCCAATGAATACAGTGAGATGTTCAGTAATGCACAGGGAGTGATGTGATAACAGGCCCTAATAATACAGGATATAGTGCCCAGCCCTCCTCCAATGAATACAGTGAGATGTTCAGTAACGCACAGGGAGTGATGTGATAACAGGCCCTAATAATACAGGATATAGTGCCCAGCCCTCCTCCAATGAATACAGTGAGATGTTCAGTAATGCACAGGGAGTGATGTGATAACAGGCCCTAATAATACAGGATATAGTGCCCAGCCCTCCTCCAATGAATACAGTGAGATGTTCAGTAACGCACAGGGAGTGATGTGATAACAGGCCCTAATAATACAGAATATAGTGCCCAGCCCTCCTCCAATGAATACAGTGAGATGTTCAGTAATGCACAGGGAGTGATGGGAGAACAGGCCCTAATAATACAGAATATAGTGCCCAGCCCTCCTCCAATGAATACAGTGAGATGTTCAGTAATGCACAGGGAGTGATGCACAAACTTTCATTCATGGCAAGAGAAGCTGAGCCATTGTTATCTGTGTTACCAGCTTCTCATTGCATTGTATAGGGGACAGAGTGAGACCCCTAGCAGCTCATTGTTACCTGTGTTACCCGCTTCTCATTGCATTGTATAGGGGACAGAGTGAGACCCATAGCAGCTCATTGTTACCTGTGTTACCAGCTTCGCATTGTATAGGGGACAGAGTGAGACCCCTAGCAGCTCATTGTTATCTGTTACCAGCTTCTCATTGTATAGGGGACAGAGTGAGACCCCTAGCAGCTCATTGTTACCTGTGTTACCCGCTTCTCATTGTATAGGGGACAGAGTGAGACCCATAGCAGCTCATTGTTACCTGTGTTACCAGCTTCTCATTGCATTGTATAGGGGACCGAGTGAGACCCATAGCAGCTCATTGTTACCTGTGTTACCAGCTTCTCATTGTATAGGGGACAGAGTGAGACCCATAGCAGCTAATTGTTACCTGTGTTACCAGCTTCTCATTGCATTGTATGGGGGACAGAGTGAGACCCCTAGCAGCTCATTGTTACCTGTGTTACCAGCTTCTCATTGTATTGTATAGGGGACAGAGTGAGACCCCTAGCAGCTCATTGTTACCTGTGTTACCAGCTTCTCATTGTATTGTATAGGGGACAGAGTGAGACCCATAGCAGCTCATTGTTACCTGTGTTACCAGCTTCTCATTGTATTGTATAGGGGACAGAGTGAGACCCATAGCAGCTCATTGTTACCTGTGTTACCAGCTTCTCATTGCATTGTATAGGGGACAGAGTGAGACCCATAGCAGCTCATTGTTACCTGTGTTACCCGCTTCTCATTGTATAGGGGACAGAGTGAGACCCATAGCAGCTCATTGTTACCTGTGTTACCAGCTTCTCATTGTATAGGGGACAGAGTGAGACCCATAGCAGCTCATTGTTACCTGTGTTACCAGCTTCTCATTGTATTGTATAGGGGACAGAGTGAGACCCATAGCAGCTCATTGTTACCTGTGCTACCAGCTTCTCATTGTATTGTATAGGGGACAGAGTGAGACCCATAGCAGCTCATTGTTACCTGTGTTACCCGCTTCTCATTGTATAGGGGACAGAGTGAGACCCATAGCAGCTCATTGTTACCTGTGTTACCAGCTTCTCATTGTATAGGGGACAGAGTGAGACCCATAGCAGCTAATTGTTACCTGTGTTACCAGCTTCTCATTGTATTGTATAGGGGACAGAGTGAGACCCATAGCAGCTCATTGTTACCTGTGTTACCAGCTTCTCATTGTATTGTATAGGGGACAGAGTGAGACCCATAGCAGCTCATTGTTACCTGTGTTACCAGCTTCTCATTGTATTGTATAGGGGACAGAGTGAGACCCATAGCAGCTCATTGTTACCTGTGTTACCAGCTTCTCATTGTATTGTATAGGGGACAGAGTGAGACCCATAGCAGCTCATTGTTACCTGTGTTACCCGCTTCTCATTGTATAGGGGACAGAGTGAGACCCATAGCAGCTCATTGTTACCTGTGTTACCAGCTTCTCATTGTATAGGGGACAGAGTGAGACCCATAGCAGCTCATTGTTACCTGTGTTACCAGCTTCTCATTGTATTGTATAGGGGACAGAGTGAGACCCATAGCAGCTCATTGTTACCTGTGTTACCAGCTTCTCATTGTATTGTATAGGGGACAGAGTGAGACCCATAGCAGCTCATTGTTACCTGTGTTACCCGCTTCTCATTGTATAGGGGACAGAGTGAGACCCATAGCAGCTCATTGTTACCTGTGTTACCAGCTTCTCATTGTATAGGGGACAGAGTGAGACCCATAGCAGCTCATTGTTACCTGTGTTACCAGCTTCTCATTGTATTGTATAGGGGACAGAGTGAGACCCATAGCAGCTCATTGTTACCTGTGTTACCAGCTTCTCATTGTATTGTATAGGGGACAGAGTGAGACCCATAGCAGCTCATTGTTACCTGTGTTACCAGCTTCTCATTGTATTGTATAGGGGACAGAGTGAGACCCATAGCAGCTCATTGTTACCTGTGTTACCAGCTTCTCATTGTATTGTATAGGGGACAGAGTGAGACCCATAGCAGCTCATTGTTACCTGTGTTACCCGCTTCTCATTGTATAGGGGACAGAGTGAGACCCATAGCAGCTCATTGTTACCTGTGTTACCAGCTTCTCATTGTATAGGGGACAGAGTGAGACCCATAGCAGCTCATTGTTACCTGTGTTACCAGCTTCTCATTGTATTGTATAGGGGACAGAGTGAGACCCATAGCAGCTCATTGTTACCTGTGTTACCAGCTTCTCATTGTATTGTATAGGGGACAGAGTGAGACCCATAGCAGCTCATTGTTACCTGTGTTACCCGCTTCTCATTGTATAGGGGACAGAGTGAGACCCATAGCAGCTCATTGTTACCTGTGTTACCAGCTTCTCATTGTATAGGGGACAGAGTGAGACCCATAGCAGCTCATTGTTACCTGTGTTACCAGCTTCTCATTGTATTGTATAGGGGACAGAGTGAGACCCATAGCAGCTCATTGTTACCTGTGTTACCAGCTTCTCATTGTATTGTATAGGGGACAGAGTGAGACCCATAGCAGCTCATTGTTACCTGTGTTACCCGCTTCTCATTGTATTGTATAGGGGACAGAGTGAGACCCATAGCAGCTCATTGTTACCTGTGTTACCAGCTTCTCATTGTATAGGGGACAGAGTGAGACCCATAGCAGCTCATTGTTACCTGTGTTACCAGCTTCTCATTGTATTGTATAGGGGACATAGTGAGACCCATAGCAGCTCATTGTTACCTGTGTTACCAGCTTCTCATTGTATTGTATAGGGGACAGAGTGAGACCCATAGCAGCTCATTGTTACCTGTGTTACCAGCTTCTCATTGTATTGTATAGGGGACAGAGTGAGACCCATAGCAGCTCATTGTTACCTGTGTTACCAGCTTCTCATTGTATTGTATAGGGGACAGAGTGAGACCCATAGCAGCTCACAATGAATTCACAGACATTATCCTCATACTACATACACCTGTGATGCAGCCTGATTGGTGGAAAGCTGGATTCCTATTGGCGGAAGGAGACCCATGTGACCCACAGGTGAGGGTGGTGCTGGGTATAAAAGGTTGCCTTGCTGCAGTAGAGCACAGACATAGGTCGGTGTGGTGGTGTCCATTGTAGCAGGAGGTAAGTGGGAGCAGAGACGCTGACACGCACAGACACTCTGAGACACGCACAGACACTCTGAGACACGCACAGAGAGGCGCTGACACGCACAGAGAGGCGCTGACACGCACAGAGAGGCGCTGACACGCACAGAGAGGCGCTGACACGCACAGAGAGGCGCTGACACGCACAGAGAGGCGCTGCTGGGTGGGATTGTGAAGTTGATGGTGTTCTCTGCTCACTTCTGTAACAGGCTGAAGGGGAGAGCGCATCATACTGGGAGAGGTCCTTGTGTCTGCGGGGCCTGGGTGAGTTACTGTGATATAAACCAGTCCCCATGCTGTCAGGCCTCCAGCACACTGTCTATATGTATATCTGAGGCTTCCTTGTATATCCCTGTGGTGTATAACTGAGGGGTAATGGGCAGCTTATGCCTGCCTTGTGTTCTCTGGTTCCTTGTATCCCTGTGGTGTATAACTGAGGGGTAATGGGCAGCTTATGCCTGCCTTGTGTTGTCTGGTTCCTTGTATCCCTGTGGTGTATAACTGAGGGGTAATGGGCAGCTTATGCCTGCCTTGTGTTCTCTGGTTCCTTGTATCCCTGTGGTGTATATCCCTGTGGTGTAATGGGCAGCTTATGCCTGCCTTGTGTTCTCTGGTTCCTTGTATCCCTGTGGTGTATAACTGAGGGGTAATGGGCAGCGTATGCCTGCCTTGTGTTCTCTGGTTCCTTGTATGGTTAAATCCAATGGGAGGTGCTGTGGACACAAGCTTATTGGGATTCCCCCACTGGCAAAGTGCTGTCTCTGGGTAACTAGGTCAGCTGTGTAGCAAACTCCACTTGTGGTGACTTTAACTTGTTGTTTAAAGTGGCTGTTCACTAGGAAGCAACAGCCTCCTGCTTTCTATTGGCTTGAGATTTGGCAGCCATTTTGTTTCCCCTGAGGGAGTTTAACCTGGCAAGTATCTTGGAGCCAGTTGGTCTTTAGAGCGGTAAAATAGTGGTTTGGCTCAGGGAGGCCCCTGGTTCCCACTCTATTAAAAATACAAATATGTGCTAAAAGGAGGAACTTCTCCCTCTTTAATGTGTCCTCCTTATTCTGCTCAGTTGTTGGGTTAGAGCTCGAATCGACTACCTGGCCCCTGCAGGAGAAGTGTTCTCCCCTCTCTGCCCCACAGCTGCAGACTGGGGCAGCCATACACCCAAATGAACCCCATTAAGCAGGCCTCTATGATGCCTGAATAGACCTGTTTTTTATATATGTATTTTGTCTCTGGGTAACTCTCTGTTTTGGGGTGAGAAATGGCGGCTGGATTTGGCATCTAAAGATGGTGATCACTGCGCATGCCATAAACCAGGAGGGAACGGTGTCTGTGCTAGATAATGTTTAATGGCGGACACAGATCCCGGCTTGTACCTCACCACTGCAATAAGTCTCCTAAGTAAGGGTCTAATTGGCATGTGGGTGTTGTGTATTTTGATGCTGTCTTTATTTTGACATTGCTGTCAATCTGCTTCCATATTTGAGGGGTTAATATACAATGAGCAGCATCATTTTAATACTAAATTACAAACTTCAATGTCTTTCCTGTTGGGATTTAAAAAAAATGATCTTGTAAGTGGTTAACAGAGACATTTAGGTTCATCAATGTGTCGTTGGGTCTTGTGTTATCGGGGGGTGGGGGGTGTTACTGAGCTCCATGTGTTATTGGGGGGTGGGGGGTGTTACTGAGCTCCATGTGTTATTGGGGGGTGGGGGGTGTTACTGAGCTCCATGTGTTACTAGTCGCTTGGCTCTGTTACATTTCTGACTCTCTCTTACAGGTGAGTTCTGGATTCCTGCTTCCTGGGCCGTGACTTTCTCCTACACATTATTCTTAGTCTTTTGGGGCAGATTTCTGCCTGTGTCACTGCCTCTGTCCTGATCCTGTCACCCGGAGGGGCCTTTCCTTTGATTATATCCCCAATGGGGGGTGGGATCAGGATGGGGGCAGTGACACTTTGTTAGGGCCGCTCTGTGAAGAACCTTTGGGTCACTGTCTCCATACGTTGGACCTGCTGATGGTGAGGAGGTCCCTGCAGACATGGTGAGTTCCTGTCTGCTGAAGGAGGAAGAAGCAGGTGATGCTCCCAGAAGATCTGCCTGGTCCATAGTTACCTAAATAAATGGTGCTTCTCCATGCTTGGTGCCTGTCTGCTTATTGAGGAGGGGGTGGGCGATGCTGGGGTCTCTGCTTCTTCCTTCTCAGTTGTGATGGTTTTCTGCACTTACACTGTAGCTGGGGCTATTACACATAGGGTTAGGGATGATGGATGACTTACCCAAATCTCCCCAGCCCTTGGTTTCAATGGACCTACTCTAATGACCATGTCAGTGTGAGTAATGTCATCTAGATCTGTAGTATCCATACACCAGTGTCACATTGCATAATGGTCAATGAGTTATTTTGGAAGCTGTGGGGATAAATGTTTTAGTGCCAGGGACTACAAATGTTGCTCTGTATGGCAGTGGAATGGTTAAAGATGGTGGTTACTGTAGTGTACACCAGTGGCCTGTGGGGGTGGGGTGGTGGTGTGTGTGTATATGAAATGAGCACTGCAGTGTGACAGTGCCACTGTATCCATAATCAGACCAAGGATGGTCTCTATGCAGAAAGCCACAATGGGGGGGTTAATGCATTTCTGAGTGCAGCTGTAAAGGGTTAATACTGTTCAGTGTAGCGCTTCCTAGAAGCAACACTGAAGGGTTAGATTCACACACCAGCGGTTTGGGTTATGTTTATTACCCTTATTTGCTGTAGCCATTGGGTAATAATGAAAAGGGCTTCAGGTTAATCTCAAACAAGAGAGACTGTTCCCTTCTCCCTTTTTTATGGGGTCATAAACCTAATCTCTGACCTCAGAGCTATTACACTAAATCAGTGGGTAATTCTAAGCCATTATAGGTGGATAGTGCATCATTAAACATGATCTGGTCACTGATGGAATCCCTATGCAAGCCCAGAGTGGTCAGCACAGCCCAATACTATTGGGTCACTGGGAGACTGGTCCATTCATTCCTTGCGGAGGGCACTGAACTTTCAATGGCGTCTGACTCATTTATTCCAAGATCACTAATCTAGTTCCCCCCAAATCTCACTCAGTACGGCAAAGCCACATAAATCAGACCCCTGTCCTCAATCCTGTACAACAGTAAGACGCAGAATGAGGTCACGTTCTGGATTTCTCCTGGTAAATCTTTCTTATAGGGGGGGTTGGTGTAAGTCTGAGTGCCAATTAGGAAGCCTTCAGCAGGGATGGGGGTCCCAAGTTAATTCAACCCCCTGAGTGCCTGGATGGGTTGTGAGTCTTGGTCTGGTATATGCTGTCTGTACAGTAGGGCGGATGCAAGTATATACGAGGGCCATGTTGGCTGGGAGCCCAGATATGAAAGCTCATTTTAGGGAGATACAGTGAGAAATAAGTAAAACTGCCATTGATGTGCATTGGGAGAAGGGCAATGGTTTCAGGGAGACCATAGAAATGGGACATTTTGCAGGTAGGGGATTTTTTTTTTTTATAAAATGTGTTACCAGGGAGTAATACAGTGAGAGTTACCTCTCGTTCTCACGTATGTCCTGGGCATTGAGTTAAATTACAAATAATACATGGTTACAAATACAGTTACATAAATGAACAGGGTATACATTATATACAAGACATTGCGTGCACACTTACAGATAATATGTTATAGGCGTATGTAACAGTTACAGATAATATATATTATAGGCGTATGTAACAGTTACAGATAATATATATATAGATAGGCGTATGTAACAGTTACAGATAATATATGTTATAGGCGTATGTAACAGTTACAGATAATATATATTATAGGCGTATGTAACAGTTACAGATAATATATATTATAGGCGTATGTAACAGTTACAGACCAGGTTAAAATGTGAGACAGCTTTAGTTATGAAAGAACTTAAACTGGTGGCAGATGTGAGAGTCTCTGGTAGGTTGTTCCAGGATGACTGAGGACCCCTAATAGGTACAGAGAAGGGCTGTATGCAGCTGGCGGGGGCGGCAGATTAAGCAATCACAAAGACATTAGAATATCTGAGAAACTGGGTTGGTCTCTGTCAGTAAGAATAAGTGATGCGCTGAACAGCCCGTGGCTGGCCGATGAGTCCTGTACAATCCCACGTGGTGGGTTTTTGCCACCAAAGCAGCATTTCTAACATTAGCGCTGAAACATTCTTACCCCCTTAACCCCTAGTGTACTGGAGGGGGGGGGGGGGGGAGAGGAGTATTTCATATGAAAGGAAAACATGGCATTAAGTCAGATAGTGATGGACCCTTCTGGGCTGGTTACATGTTCTGCCCACTGCCCATCTCCTCATATAACATTGTGCTGGTCTCGGAGAGGGACTTGTTACCACCAACTGCATATAGCAAAACATCCACCAGTCCTATTACCCCCCCCCCCCCTGCCACACACACACACATATATATATATATATATAATAAAAAGATCACTTGTGAGCACATTCAATGCCTTAGACAGGTCTGCAACCTCCTGCTTTTCACCATTATCCCCCAGCATACAGCGCTTCAACTGCAGCAAGGGATTCTGGGAAATTACATGCAAATGAGCATTTCCCAGAATCCCTTGCTGCAGTGGGAGCGCTGTATGCTGGGTGATAATGGGGGAGGGTAGGGTTGCAGACCTGTCTAAGGCTGCGAACATGGTGCTTTCCCTGGCCATAGTACTCGGGCCGTGGGGGGCGTTCCTAGTGACATCACAGAGCCTCATTGGGCGAACCGCTCACGTGACCGCCCTGTCGCGCGAGAAATCAGTTTTAACTGATTTCTCGCGCATCGTGCTCCCCCTCCTGCCTCGGCGCGCCCCCTCCTGCCTCGGCGCTCCCCCTCCTGCCTCGGCGCTCCCCCTCCTGCCTCGGCGCGCCCCCTCCTGCCTCGGCGCTCCCCCTCCTGCCTCGGCGCGCTGCCTCGGCGCGCCCCCTCCTGCCTCGACGCGCCCCCTCCTGCCTCGACGCGCCCCCTCCTGCCTCGGCGCGCCCCCTCCTGCCTCGGCACTCCCCCTCCTGCCTCGGCGCGCCCCCTCCTGCCTCGACGCGCCCCCTCCTGCCTCGGCGCGCCCCCTCCTGCCTCGGCGCGCCCACATGTACGCGAACACTGCCTTAAGCAGTCTGTTTGCTCAGCGTGCGTCCGCGCGGTCTGAGGTACCATGGACGCAGCCTAAGACGTGAATGTGCCCACACGTGATCTTTTTATTTGCTATATGCGAACGGTGGAGGTTTCTTGTTGCCTTTTTCACCCACCATAACTTAAAATGTACACACACACACACACACACACACACACACACACACACACACACACACACACACACACACACACACACACACACACACACACACACACACACACACACACACACACACACACACACACACACACACACACACACACACACACACACACTTTCTGAGTTGTAGCTCATATTAAATGCAAATAATTGGCAAAAAATGTATCCAAATCAGCATATTTCTCTATTCATACATCAGTATGAAGTATCAGCTGGTGGGCGACAGTTGTGTGCACGGCGTCTTTATCTTCCACTCAGCACCCTTGGAGCATGAGGGGTTAATGTGTCACTTGAAGTAATTGTCTTTTCTTTCTCCCCCCAGGGCCTGAGTATGGGACGGCGGAGATTCCCCCCCCCCCCCCCCCGGCCTGTAACAGGCCAGGCCAGGCCAAGCTCTAAGTGGGGCCCAAGTCTCCCATACACATTTACCCCGTGTATGGGAGACTTACGCCCCACTTAGAGCTTGGCCTGTTACAGGCCTGTCCCGGAGGGCCCTGCCCGCTCACCTTTCCTTTCCCACAACTGTTACATTTCTCTCTAGGCTTTCCTGCAAAATAAAAAGCCCTTTCTCTGATCTCTGTCTCACCAAAGGCCTGCCGGGTCTTATTCCGTTCTACTTACCTGCTGGGTCTGGCCTGCATCACACTTACCTGCATCACACTTACCTGCATCACACTTACCTGCATCACACTTACCTGCATCACACTTACCTGCATCACACTTACCTGCTGTGTCAGGGATTCAAACCCTGCACCTCACGCACTGAGAGACGCTGCACCAGCCC
Organism: Ascaphus truei; assembly: GCF_040206685.1. Classification (NCBI taxonomy): domain Eukaryota; kingdom Metazoa; phylum Chordata; class Amphibia; order Anura; family Ascaphidae; genus Ascaphus; species Ascaphus truei. The sequence continues at coordinate 614,083 of NW_027453863.1, read as the reverse complement.
ACACGCCACCGACAGGTTATACAATGCCAGGCTTGTGTGAGTCCTATGTATCCCTCTATTGTATCACTAAAATAACTGGCTGGGGTTTCTAAGTGAGGATTGAGGGCCCACTTAGCATTGGAGTGGCACAGACCCGCCCCGGGGGGCCTCTGACCCCTCCACTTTCCTTTCAAAAACAAAAATCTGTATTTCACTGCAAAAAAATATTACCCCCTCTCAGTCCCTGCCCCTGCCCCAGGATTACCCCCCTCTCAGTACCTGCCCCAGGATTACCCCCCTCTCAGTACCTGCCCCAGGATTAGACCCCTGGGCCTCACACACTGTGACCTGCTGCTCTGCCCCATGAGCCGCCAGCACCTCACACAGGGGATGAGTTCCCGGGATTCCTATAACGTGTCTGTGCACATTAGGCACTAAAATAATAATAGGAAGATGTGGGGGGGATTAGAACCCACAAATCCATCAGCCGTTTCCCATCATCAGAAGCGTTCACCCCCCTGAGCCGCCCGGGAACATGGTCACACGCTCTGTGTTTATAACACATGGCACCTCGGGGAGAGGCGATCATTGTGTTTCCTTAGCTTGTCGTATTCAGTATAGTTACAGGGTGTATGGGACGCCTTACGTGCTCAAACTGCTCTGTGCTACCTGGGTTCCTATATTCTCACTATGCAAATGAGTGCAGCAAAGCATCATGGGCCATTGTTTCTTCTCATCACGAGCTAAAATGGGGGTAATAAACTATACAGCAGAAAAAGTGCTCCTTTGCATGTCGTTACCCAGAATCCCTGGCTGCAGTAGGAGCAGAAGAGATAATGGGGAAGGGCTGCAACATGTGAATGAGCTCACAATGTTTTATTTGTTGGAGGGTTTTGTGATTGATTAAAAATAATACTGTGAAGGGCCGGACTGAGGTACTGGTGAAGAATAGAGAGAGACATTTCATCATACTGCATGCTGGGAGTCTCTCCCTCAGTGAGACAGTCCCTGTCTGTCAGTGGGCTCCAGGACATGAGTCTGAAGACAGAGGTGATGGATATAAGTTTGGCGCCGTGCTGGTTCCCTCCTGATATAAGGGAGTTTGGCGCCCGTGCAGGTTCCCTCCTGATATAAGGGAGTTTGGAGCCCGTGCTGGTTCCCTCCTGATATAAGGGTGTTTGGCGCCCGTGCAGGTTCCCTCCTGATATAAGGGAGTTTGGCACTCGTGCAGGTTCCCTCCTGATATAAGGGTGTTTGGCGCCCGTTCTGGTTCCCTCCTGATATAAGGGTGTTTGGCGCCCGTGCTAGTTCCCTCCTGATATAAGGGAGTTTGGGGAATGTGCAGGTTCCCTCCTGATATAAGGGTGTTTGGTGCCCGTGCTGGTTCCTTCCTGATATAAGGGAGTTTGGCGCCCGTGCTGGTTCCCTCCTGATATAAGGGAGTTTGGGGAATGTGCTGGTTCCCTCCTGATATAAGGGTGTTTGGCGCCCGTGCTGGTTCCCTCCTGATATAAGGGTGTTTGGCGCCCGTGCTGGTTCCCTCCTGATATAAGGGTGTTTGGTGCCCGTGCTGGTTCCCTCCTGTAATGCATTGGGAGTTGGGGAATGTGCTTTCTGATTTACACCTCATATTAGTGCCAAAAATGTGTGGAAATCAGCATCATGTTGTTTTTTTTTTCTAATCTCCAGTCAGTACCAGTCCAAGCTCTAAGTGAGGAGGATTAATGCCCCGAGTGTGGCATTGAGGCCTCACTTAGCATTGGACTGGCACAGACCTGCCCCGGGGGGCCCTGACCCCTCCACTTTCCTTTCAAAAACAGGAATTCATACCTAACTGCAATATTCCTTTGCAGAACATAAAAATATCCAGCCTGTGCCCACTCCAGGGTGGGTAAAAATAACCCCAACACCCCTGTGTTACATTAATGTCTCTTTTCCACCTCCTCTCAGTAACTGCCCCAGGATTAGAACCCCCTCAGTACCTGTCCCAGGATTAGACCCCTGAGCCTCACACACTGTGACCTGCTGCTCTGCCCCATGAGCCACCAGCACCTCACACAGGAGACATGTTCCCGGGATTCCTATAACGTGTCTGTGCACATTAGGCACTAAAATACTAATTATCATAGGAAAATGAGGGGATTTGAGCCCACAACCCAGCAATCCCTACACTGCGGGTAACATGCATTTATACCTCTGAGCTCCCTGGGAAGACGGTCACACATCTCGTTATATAATAACACCTTAGTGAGAGGACAATGTGAGGCGCTCGTGTGTGTCCCTAATTTGCGATTATTAACCGGTCAGAATAGGTAGGAAAATGTGGGGATTTGAACCTGTGACTGGTCAGTCACGTCAGGTAATGCAGTTACACCGAGGCAAAGCCGGCGGTGAGGCAAAGCCGGCAGCATTTCTGACCCATGATTACCAGTGGCCACAATTACCGATGTTCTCCCCAACGCTAGTAGCCACGGCGGCTTAGCCATACACGTACCCGCTTGTGGCACAGCTATGGGCAGTTTCACTGCCTCACTTGCATATACCTATTGATTACTAATGGTTGCTATCACTGGTGTTACTATATAGAGCAGCAGCCCCTGCGACATAGCCAGACATGGCGCTCTTTCTGATAGCTGCTGTAACCAGAGCTTGTGGATACGGCGCTCCCCGAATATTACTGTGATACCAAGTCGTTTTGTAATGTCCCTATATTTTATTTATTAATCCCCAATAAAGTATTTTTTAACATTGTGAATAATGTCATAGACTGTACAATACGCATCTGGGATGTGTGTGTGTGTGTGTGTGTGTACACACCTGGCCCACAGCCCGAGTTTTATTTCTACCAGCGAGTGCATGTAATCGGAGGGCTTTTTATTACCACAGCCTACCCAGCTACCTGAACAAGCTCCTCACCCCTACCACATGCAGCACCTATCACCTGAGATCAGACTCCAAAAGACTGTTCATGGTCCCAAGGCTCAACAAAGTATCCGGCCGCTCCTCCTCCTCTTACCGTGCACCCCAAAACTGGAACAACCTACCAGAGACTCTCACATCCACCATCAGTCTAAGTTCTTTCAAATCTAAGGCTGTCTCACATTTTAATCTGGTCTGTAACTGTTACAGATAATATATATTATAGGTGTATATAACTGCGCATGCAATGTCTTGTATATAATGTGTAACCTTGCTCACTTAATGTAACCGTGTATTGTCCTAACTCTGTGCCCAGGACATACGAGAAAACGAGCGGTAACTCTCAGTGTATTACTTCCTGGTAACGCTCAGTGTGTTACTTCCTGGTAACACGCGTTATAAATAAATAAAATACTCTCCCTCATACGAGTGACCGCCGGACTCTTGTAACCCTTCTCTCTCACTGACTGAACCACAGCGCTTCCCTCATTTATATTGGGAATAAATTAGGGATTAGAGGTGTGTAGAGGGAGAAAGGGGGTGGCCCGGGATTAAAGGGGTTGCACCCCATTTGGCCATCCCCTGACCTCACCAGGGAGACAAGGGGTTAACTGGGCTGAGGTCCAGAAATGTGATTTAACCCTTATGACATGAAAATGTGTATTCCCCTGTTCCCATGCTTTATTGTAATATCTGGTTTAATCAGTGTCTGCATCACACACACACTAGAATCCATCCGGGAGCACAAGGGTTAATAGTTGTTTAGTGATTATAGCCCTTTGTGTAATTTCCCCGCCTTTTCAGGCACCATTGTGCTGGGTCCCGTAGGCCGCCATGGGGGCTCCATGTGTTTCAATGGCGAATCTTCCTGTTTTGGTCCTGTTTCCTGTGAAGACCAGCAGGTGGCGTCCGAGAGGAGGAGCGGCGGTTTCCCATTGTAAGTCAATGGGCCCATTGACTTCAATGGAGATTCCTCGAAGGAGCTTTCCAGGAACGAGTTGGCTGCCGTCCAAACCGCAAAACCGCAAAGCGGATACATTTTCAATAAGAGATCTTTGATCACTTAGCAGTCAAGTTCAACGACAAGTGGCGTGGGAATAAACAGTTCTAGAGCACATAGAAATAAAATTCTTTTTGCCCCTAGTTCCTAGACCTCCCCCCACTCGACCACCACCGGGTCCCCGAATCCTGGACCCCCGATAAGGGTCGAACCGAGAAGAGCGGGTCGCGCCATAGGTTCCAATAGTGGCGGCAGAAACAGCTAAGTGTGAAAAGCTGAAATTTAGGAATCCATACCTCCGGTTTCGGAGGGTCCAGAGGGCCAGGGTTTGGGGTAACTGTAGTCACTGCTCCGGCATCGCTGCAGAACCATCCCTGACCCTCTTGGACCAACCCGACGGAGTATGGACCCCCTTGAAAGTTCGGGACTTTTCCCATAGACTCCAATGGCGGCCAATCTCTGTTGACCGGCTGTGGCGGAAAACCCCCATTGACTTCAACGGCAGCGCAGCCCCATTGAAAGTCTATGGCGGTGGATTCCCATAGCCGCCAACGATGGCGGTTTGCCATTGAAAGTCTATGGCAGCGGAGCCCGTTGTTTTCAATGGGGATTTAGTGAAAAAACGTGATTTAATTTACAGCGGAGATTTTTTGTATTAAAATGAGAAACGGTTTTAAGTGTATTTGTGTAACTCCGGTTCCGAGGGTCGTAGCAGGTCGCAAATTGGACCCTAGGGTTTCCCTGTTCCGGCATTGAGAACTGGGAAGTTTGGACCTGCTGGACCCAACGGAACCGGATATTTTAATATGTTTGTATTTTATCTTTAATACTGTGTCCCAAAGCAGGGATAAAACCCAGAGGAAATTCCTTTGCATACCAGGGTAGCATATGGCCAGAGAGGCGACCCAATGTCTAGGACTTATGTATTGTTCAAAGGATTTTGTCACCCTCACTGTTTACCTGAGGGCGGACACGGCTCAAACCAGAGCAGTCTGTAAGTGTCCCATTACACACCTCACAACAAAGAGTATCCTGCCAGGAATTCCATTTCATAGACTGGCTGGCATCCCTGATGCAAATGTGGGGCTACAGAAATGAGACCCCAGAGGCCAACTGCGCCTGTGCCAACTAGCTGGGGGGCATGTATCAAAATGTGTTCCCACGTTTATGAGTGGCTAGAGGTAATTGAAGACCAATCACCTGTACTCAATGTTAAGGATAGGGTTACAAAAGGTTTATAAACTGTTGTCCACCCTTTATCCTTTGTCTTCTGATACCATCTTGATTGTACCTGATTGCGAGAGAATTGCTATGCTACATACTTCTCATCCCCCATCCCCAAAGTAAGTGTACTTCTTGTCTGTTACTGTATTATTTCGTGTGTTCCCCTATCCAAAGGAATAAATATACTTTATTATATCTAAGCCTCGTTCAGTTCAAACCCAGTTATTTGGTGTAAATTACAACCTGTGATAAACTATCGTCACAAGGTGCTGATCCAGTAACCCAGTTCTGCGGTTCCACGCGCCGCCGGCCTCATGGTACATGTGCATGCTAATGCCGGGGGATGAGGTTTGATCGTCGCTGGTGATATAGAAGTGACACCGGTCCTGATCCGGGGACGGCTGCTCTGTGTATTTCACCTCACACCGCTTTGCTTTAATACACAGATCCGGTGTCTGCTTGTGTCACACGGAAGAGCCGTGTTCTATGTTTCATGCAGAACGTGAGGGAGATCCGGGCGGCTTCATTCAGATCACAGGAGGTCGTGGAACATGCGTGTGCGGCTGTATTCTGCGCCCTGTAACCAATAGATGTGTTAGATCTCTTCTCCCCCCCCCCCCCCCCCGGGGTAACATGAGGGAAGCATTTTGTCCTAAAAGAAAATTTTCTTGTAATGTATCAAGTTCCTGCAACAACATAGCGATGTTTTATTTTTCTTGTGAGACGCGTCTGCCCGTGTCAGTGTGACGCGTCTGCCCGTGTCAGTGTGACGCGTCTGCCCGTGTCAGTGTGACCCGTCTGCCCGTGTCAGTGTGACGCGTCTGCCCGTGTCAGTGTGACGCGTCTGCCCGTGTCAGTGTGACCCGTCTGCCCGTGTCAGTGTGACGCGTCTGCCCGTGTCAGTGTGACGCGTCTGCCCGTGTCAGTGTGACCCGTCTGCCCGTGTCAGTGTGACGCGTCTGCCCGTGTCAGTGTGACCCGTCTGCCCGTGTCAGTGTGACCCGTCTGCCCGTGTCAGTGTGACCCGTCTGCCCGTGTCAGTGTGACCCGTCTGCCCGTGTCAGTGTGACGCGTCTGCCCGTGTCAGTGTGTGACCCGTCTGCCCGTGTCAGTGTGACGCGTCTGCTCGTGTCAGTGTGACGCGTCTGCCCGTGTCAGTGTGACGCGTCTCCCCGTGTCAGTGTGAAGCGTCCGCCCGTGTCAGTGTGACCCGTCCGCCCTTGTCAGTGTGACGCGTCCGCCCGTGTCAGTGTGACGCGTCCGCCCGTGTCAGTGTGACGCGTCTGCCCGTGTCAGTGTGACGCGTCTGCCCGTGTCAGTGTGACGCGTCTGCCCGTGTCAGTGTGACGCGTCTGCCCGTGTCAGTGTGACGCGTCTGCCCGTGTCAGTGTGACGCGTCTGCCCGTGTCAGTGTGACCCGTCTGCCCGTGTCAGTGTGACGCGTCTGCCGTGTCAGTGTGACGCGTCTGCCCGTGTCAGTGTGACGCGTCTGCCCGTGTCAGTGTGACGCGTCTGCCCGTGTCAGTGTGCCGCGTCTGCCCGTGTCAGTGTGACGCGTCTGCCCGTGTCAGTGTGACGCGTCTGCCCGTGTCAGTGTGACGCGTCTCCCCGTGTCAGTGTGACGCGTCTCCCCGTGTCAGTGTGAAGCGTCTTCCCGTGTCAGTGTGACCCGTCTGCCCGTGTCAGTGTGACGCATCTGCCCGTGTCAGTGTGACGCGTCTGCCCGTGTCAGTGTGACGCGTCTGCCCGTGTCAGTGTGACGCGTCTCCCCGTGTCATTGTGAAGCGTCTGCCCGTGTCAGTGTGAAGCGTCTGCCCGTGTCATTGTGAAGCGTCTGCCCGTGTCATTGTGAAGCGTCTGCCCGTGTCAGTGTGACGCGTCTGCCCGTGTCAGTGTGACGCGTCTGCCCGTGTCAGTGTGACGCGTCTGCCGGTGTCAGTGTGACGCGTCTGCCCGTGTCAGTGTGACGCGTCTGCCCGTGTCAGTGTGACGCGTCAGCCCGTGTCAGTGTGACGCGTCTGCCCGTGTCAGTGTGACCCGTCTGCCCGTGTCAGTGTGACGCGTCTGCCCGTGTCAGTGTGACGCGTCTGCCCGTGTCAGTGTGACGCGTCTGCCCGTGTCAGTGTGACGCGTGTGCCCGTGTCAGTGTGACGCGTCTGCCCGTGTCAGTGTGACGCGTCTCCCCGTGTCATTGTGAAGCGTCTGCCCGTGTCATTGTGAAGCGTCTGCCCGTGTCAGTGTGAAGCGTCTGCCCGTGTCAGTGTGACGCGTCTGCCCGTGTCAGTGTGACGCGTCTGCCCGTGTCAGTGTGACGCGTCTGCCGGTGTCAGTGTGACGCGTCTGCCCGTGTAAGTGTGACGCGTCTGCCCGTGTCAGTGTGACGCGTCAGCCCGTGTCAGTGTGACGCGTCTGCCCGTGTCAGTGTGACCCGTCTGCCCGTGTCAGTGTGACGCGTCTGCCCGTGTCAGTGTGACCCGTCTGCCCGTGTCAGTGTGACCCGTCTGCCCGTGTCAGTGTGACCCGTCTGCCCGTGTCAGTGTGACGCGTCTGCCCGTGTCAGTGTGAAGCGTCTGCCCGTGTCAGTGTGTGACCCGTCTGCCCGTGTCAGTGTGACGCGTCTGCTCGTGTCAGTGTGACGCGTCTGCCCGTGTCAGTGTGACGCGTCTCCCCGTGTCAGTGTGACGCGTCTGCCCGTGTCAGTGTGACGCGTCTGCTCGTGTCAGTGTGACGCGTCTGCCCGTGTCAGTGTGACGCGTCTCCCCGTGTCAGTGTGAAGCGTCTGCCCGTGTCAGTGTGACCCGTCTGCCCGTGTCAGTGTGACGCGTCTGCCCGTGTCAGTGTGACGCGTCTGCCCGTGTCAGTGTGACGCGTCTGCCCGTGTCAGTGTGACGCGTCTGCCCGTGTCAGTGTGACGCGTCTGCCCGTGTCAGTGTGACGCGTCTGCCCGTGTCAGTGTGACGCGTCTGCCCGTGTCAGTGTGACGCGTCTGCCCGTGTCAGTGTGACGCGTCTGCCCGTGTCAGTGTGACGCGTCTGCCCGTGTCAGTGTGACCCGTCTGCCCGTGTCAGTGTGACGCGTCTGCCGTGTCAGTGTGACGCGTCTGCCCGTGTCAGTGTGACGCGTCTGCCCGTGTCAGTGTGACGCGTCTGCCCGTGTCAGTGTGCCGCGTCTGCCCGTGTCAGTGTGACGCGTCTGCCCGTGTCAGTGTGACGCGTCTGCCCGTGTCAGTGTGACGCGTCTCCCCGTGTCAGTGTGAAGCGTCTCCCCGTGTCAGTGTGACCCGTCTGCCCGTGTCAGTGTGACGCGTCTGCCCGTGTCAGTGTGACGCGTCTGCCCGTGTCAGTGTGACGCGTCTGCCCGTGTCAGTGTGACGCGTCTGCCCGTGTCAGTGTGACGCGTCTGCCCGTGTCAGTGTGACGCGTCTCCCCGTGTCATTGTGAAGCGTCTGCCCGTGTCATTGTGAAGCGTCTGCCCGTGTCAGTGTGACGCGTCTGCCCGTGTCAGTGTGACGCGTCTGCCCGTGTCAGTGTGACGCGTCTGCCCGTGTCAGTGTGACGCGTCTGCCCGTGTAAGTGTGACGCGTCTGCCCGTGTCAGTGTGACGCGTCAGCCCGTGTCAGTGTGACGCGTCTGCCCGTGTCAGTGTGACCCGTCTGCCCGTGTCAGTGTGACGCGTCTGCCCGTGTCAGTGTGACGCGTCTGCCCGTGTCAGTGTGACGCGTCTGCCCGTGTCAGTGTGACGCGTCTGCCCGTGTCAGTGTGACCCGTCTGCCCGTGTCAGTGTGACCCGTCTGCCCGTGTCAGTGTGAAGCGTCTGCCCGTGTCAGTGTGACGCGTCTGCCCGTGTCAGTGTGACCCGTCTGCCCGTGTCAGTGTGACCCGTCTGCCCGTGTCAGTGTGACGCGTCTGCCGTGTCAGTGTGACGCGTCTGCCCGTGTCAGTGTGACGCGTCTGCCCGTGTCAGTGTGACGCGTCTGCCCGTGTCAGTGTGACCCGTCTGCCCGTGTCAGTGTGACCCGTCTGCCCGTGTCAGTGTGACCCGTCTGCCCGTGTCAGTGTGACGCGTCTGCCCGTGTCAGTGTGACGCGTCTGCCCGTGTCAGTGTGTGACGCGTCTGCCCGTGTCAGTGTGTGACGCGTCTGCCCGTGTCAGTGTGACGCGTCTGCCCGTGTCAGTGTGACGCGTCTGCCCGTGTCAGTGTGACGCGTCTGCCCGTGTCAGTGTGACCCGTCTGCCCGTGTCAGTGTGACGCGTCTGCCCGTGTCAGTGTGACGCGTCTGCCCGTGTCAGTGTGACCCGTCTGCCCGTGTCAGTGTGACGCGTCTGCCCGTGTCAGTGTGACCCGTCTGCCCGTGTCAGTGTGACCCGTCTGCCCGTGTCAGTGTGACGCGTCTGCCCGTGTCAGTGTGACGCGTCTGCCCGTGTCAGTGTGAAGCGTCTGCCCGTGTCAGTGTGTGACCCGTCTGCCCGTGTCAGTGTGTGACCCGTCTGCCCGTGTCAGTGTGACGCGTCTGCCCGTGTCAGTGTGACGCGTCTGCTCGTGTCAGTGTGACGCGTCTGCCCGTGTCAGTGTGACCCGTCTGCCCTTGTCAGTGTGACGCGTCTGCCCGTGTCAGTGTGACGCGTCTGCCCGTGTCAGTGTGAAGCGTCTGCCCGTGTCAGTGTGTGACCCGTCTGCCCGTGTCAGTGTGACGCGTCTGCTCGTGTCAGTGTGCCGCGTCTGCCCGTGTCAGTGTGACGCGTCTGCCCGTGTCAGTGTGACGCGTCTCCCCGTGTCATTGTGAAGCGTCTGCCCGTGTCATTGTGAAGCGTCTGCCCGTGTCAGTGTGACGCGTCTGCCCGTGTCAGTGTGACGCGTCTGCCCGTGTCAGTGTGACGCGTCTGCCCGTGTAAGTGTGACGCGTCTGCCCGTGTCAGTGTGACGCGTCAGCCCGTGTCAGTGTGACGCGTCTGCCCGTGTCAGTGTGACGCGTCTGCCCGTGTCAGTGTGTGACGCGTCTGCCCGTGTCAGTGTGTGACGCGTCTGCCCGTGTCAGTGTGACCCGTCTGCCCGTGTCAGTGTGTGACGCGTCTGCCCGTGTCAGTGTGTGACCCGTCTGCCCGTGTCAGTGTGTGACCCGTCTGCCCGTGTCAGTGTGACGCGTCTGCCCGTGTCAGTGTGACGCGTCTGCCCGTGTCAGTGTGTGACCCGTCTGCCCGTGTCAGTGTGACCCGTCTGCCCGTGTCAGTGTGTGACGCGTCTGCCCGTGTCAGTGTGACGCGTCTGCCCGTGTCAGTGTGACGCGTCTGCCCGTGTCAGTGTGACGCGTCTGCCCGTGTCAGTGTGACGCGTCTGCCCGTGTCAGTGTGACGCGTCTGCCCGTGTCAGTGTGACCCGTCTGCCCGTGTCAGTGTGCCGCGTCTGCCCGTGTCAGTGTGACGCGTCTGCCCGTGTCAGTGTGACGCGTCTGCCCGTGTCAGTGTGACGCGTCTGCCCGTGTCAGTGTGACGCGTCTGCCCGTGTCAGTGTGACGCGTCTGCCCGTGTCAGTGTGACCCGTCTGCCCGTGTCAGTGTGACGCGTCTGCCGTGTCAGTGTGGCGCGTCTGCCCGTGTCAGTGTGACGCGTGTGCCCGTGTCAGTGTGACCCGTCTGCCCGTGTCAGTGTGAAGCGTCTGCCCGTGTCAGTGTGACGCGTCTGCCCGTGTCAGTGTGACCCGTCTGCCCGTGTCAGTGTGACCCGTCTGCCCGTGTCAGTGTGACGCGTCTGCCCGTGTCAGTGTGACGCGTCTGCCCGTGTCAGTGTGTGACGCGTCTGCTCGTGTCAGTGTGTGACGCGTCTGCCCGTGTCAGTGTGACGCGTCTGCCCGTGTCAGTGTGACGCGTCTGCCCGTGTCAGTGTGACGCGTCTGCCCGTGTCAGTGTGTGACGCGTCTGCCCGTGTCAGTGTGACGCGTCTGCCCGTGTCAGTGTGACGCGTGTGCCCGTGTCAGTGTGACGCGTGTGCCCGTGTCAGTGTGACGCGTGTGCCCGTGTCAGTGTGACGCGTGTGCCCCTGTCAGTGTGACGAGAGACACGCGCGGCAAACCCAAAACACAACGTGTTACGCAATCAATGTGTGAAGTGATAAATGACTATAAGTGCCTCGCGAGTGAATAAAATCGGCTCATTAGCTGCGTTCTACATCCCATGTACGAGCTTATTTATACTTCCGCTTTATTGCTGCGAGTCCAGCACACGAAGGGTTATTACCCTATAATTGCTATCATTTGTTGCTGGGCACTGACAGGCGATTTAAACTCCGTGATACGTCCTTTCATTACCTCTGAAGAAGTCGCCATCTTGTGTGACGGAACGCACGTGTGTGTGTGTGTGTGTGTCTGTCCGTGTGTGTGTGTCTGTGTCCCTCCATTCTCACACTCCCCCCATTCCCTCCATACTCTCCTTCCCCCCCATCCATCAATTCCCTCTCTGCTCATCCAATACTGTCTCTCTCCCCATTCTGTGTGTCTGTCTCTCTCTCCCCATTCTGTGTCTGTCTGTCTCTCTCTCCCCATTCTGTGTGTCTGTCTCTCTCTCTCCCCATTCTGTGTCTGTCTGTCTCTCTCTCCCCATTCTGTGTGTCTGTCTCTCTCTCTCCCCATTCTGTGTCTGTCTGTCTCTCTCTCCCCATTCTGTGTGTCTGTCTCTCTCTCTCCCCATTCTGTGTCTGTCTGCCTCTCTCTCCCCATTCTGTGTCTGTCTCTCTCTCCCCATTCTGTGTGTCTGCCTCTCTCTCCCCATTCTGTGTCTGTCTGCCTCTCTCTCCCCATTCTGTGTCTGTCTCTCTCTCCCCATTCTGTGTCTCTGCCTCTCTCTCCCCATTCTGTGTCTGTCTGCCTCTCTCTCCCCATTCTGTGTCTGTCTCTCTCTCCCCATTCTGTGTGTCTGCCTCTCTCCCCATTCTGTGTCCCTGTCTCTCTCTCCCCATTCTGTGTGTCTGCCTCTCTCTCCCCATTCTGTGTCTCTGTCTCTCTCTCCCCATTCTGTGTGTCCCTGCCTCTCTCTCCCCATTCTGTGTGTCTGCCTCTCTCTCCCCATTCTATGTGTCTCTGCCTCTCTCTCCCCATTCTGTGTGTCTCTGCCTCTCTCTCCCCATTCTGTGTGTCTCTGCCTCTCTCTCCCCATTCTGTGTGTCTCTGCCTCTCTCCCCATTCTGTGTGTCTGTCTCTCTCCCCATTCTGTGTGTCTGCCTCTCTCTCCCCATTCTGTGTCTGTCTCTCTCTCCCCATTCTGTGTGTCTGCCTCTCTCTCCCCATTCTGTGTGTCTCTGCCTCTCTCCCCATTCTGTGTGTCTCTGCCTCTCTCTCCCCATTCTGTGTCTCTGTCTCTCTCCCCCCATTCTGTGTGTCTGTCTCTCTCTCCCCATTCTGTGTGTCTGTCTCTCTCTTCCCATTCTGTGTGTCTGTCTCTCTCCCCATTCTGTGTCTGTCTGCCTCTCTCTCCCCATTCTGTGTGTCTGTGTCTCTCTCTCTCTCTCCCCCATTCTGTGTGTGTCTGTCTCTCTCTCCCCATTCTGTGTGTCTCTGCCTCTCTCTCCCCATTCTGTGTGTCTGTCTCTCTCTCTTCCCATTCTGTGTCTGTCTCTCTCTCCCCATTCTGTGTGTCTGTCTGCCTCTCTCGCCCCATTCTGTGTGTCTGCCTCTCTCTCCCCATTCTGTGTCTCTGCCTCTCTCTCCCCATTCTGTGTCTGTCTCTCTCTCCCCATTCTGTGTGTCTGTCTGCCTCTCTCTCCCCATTCTGTGCCTGTCTCTCTCTCCCCATTCTGTGTGTCTGTCTGCCTCTCTCTCCCCCCATTCTGTGTGTCTGTCTGCCTCTCTCTCCCCCCATTCTGTCTGTCTGCCTCTCTCCCCATTCTGTGTGTCTGCCTCTCTCTCCCCATTCTGTCTGTCTGCCTCTCTCCCCATTCTGTGTCTGTCTCTCTCTCCCCATTCTGTGTGTCTGTCTCTCTCTCTCTCCCCATTCTGTGTGTCTGTCTGCCTCTCTCTCCCCCCATTCTGTCTGTCTGCCTCTCTCCCCATTCTGTGTGTCTGCCTCTCTCTCCCCATTCTGTCTGTCTGCCTCTCTCCCCATTCTGTGTCTGTCTCTCTCTCCCCATTCTGTGTGTCTGTCTCTCTCTCTCTCCCCATTCTGTGTGTCTGTCTGCCTCTCTCTCCCCATTCTGTCTGTCTGCCTCTCTCCCCATTCTGTCTGTCTGCCTCTCTCTCCCCATTCTGTGTCTGTCTGCCTCTCTCCCCATTCTGTGTCTGTCTGCCTCTCTCTCCCCATTCTGTGTCTCTGCCTCTCTCTTCCCATTCTGTGTGTCTCTCTCTCTCTCTCTCTCTCCCCATTCTGTGTCTCTGCCTCTCTCCCCATTCTGTGTCTATCTCTCTCCCCATTCTGTGTGTCTGCCTCTCTCTCCCCATTCTGTGTGTCTGTCTCTCTCTCTCTCTCTCCATTCTGTGTGTCTGTCTGCCTCTCACCCCATTCTGTGTGTCTGTCTGCCTCTCTCCCCATTCTGTGTGTCTGTCTCTCTCTCCCCATTCTGTGTGTCTCTGCCTCTCTCTCCCCATTCTGTGTGTCTCTGCCTCTCTCTCCCCATTCTGTGTGTCTCTGCCTCTCTCTCCCCATTCTGTGTGTCTCTGACTCTATCTCCCCATTCTGTGTGTCTGTCTCTCTCTCTCCCCATTCTGTGTGTCTGCCTCTCTCTCCCCATTCTGTGTCTGTCTCTCTCCCCATTCTGTGTGTCTGCCCCTCTCTCCCCATTCTGTGTCTCTCTCTCCCCATTCTGTGTGTCTGTCTGACTCTCTCTCCCCATTCTGTGTCTGTCTCTCTCTCTTCTCATTCTGTGTGTCTCTGCCTCTCTCTTCCCATTCTGTGTCTGTCTGCCTCTCTCTCCCCATTCTGTGTGTCTGTCTGCCTCTCTCTCCCCATTCTGTGTCTGTCTCTCTCTCTCCCCATTCTGTGTGTCTGCCTCTCTCTTCCCATTCTGTGTCTGTCTGCCTCTCTCTCCCCATTCTGTGTGTCTCTGCCTCTCTCTCCCCATTCTGTGTGTCTCTGCCTCTCTCTCCCCATTCTGTGTGTCTGCCTCTCTCTCCCCATTCTGTGTGTCTGCCTCTCTCTCCCCATTCTGTGTGTCCCTGCCTCTCTCTCCCCATTCTGTGTCTGTCTCTCTCTCTCTCCCCATTCTGTGTGTCTCTGCCTCTCTCTCCCCATTCTGTGTCTGTCTGCCTCTCTCTTCCCATTCTGTGTGTCTCTGCCTCTCTCCCCATTCTGTCTGTCTGCCTCTCTCTCCCCATTCTGTGTGTCTGTCTCTCTCTCCCCATTCTGTGTGTCTGCCTCTCTCTCCCCATTCTGTGTGTCTGCCTCTCTCTCCCCATTCTGTGTGTCTGTCTCTCTCCCCATTCTGTGTGTCTCTGCCTCTCTCTCCCCATTCTATGTGTCCCTGCCTCTCTCTCCCCATTCTGTGTGTCTGCCTCTCTCTCCCCATTCTATGTGTCTCTGCCTCTCTCTCCCCATTCTGTGTGTCTCTGCCTCTCTCCCCATTCTGTGTCTGTCTGCCTCTCTCTCCCCATTCTGTGTGTCTGCCTCTCTCTCCCCATTCTGTGTGTCTCTGCCTCTCTCTCCCCATTCTGTGTGTCTGCCTCTCTCTCCCCATTCTGTGTCTGTCTGCCTCTCTCTCCCCATTCTGTGTGTCTCTGTCTCTCTCTCTCCCCATTCTGTGTGTCTGCCTCTCTCTCCCCATTCTGTGTCTCTGCCTCTCTCTCCCCATTCTGTGTGTCTCTGTCTCTCTCTCTCCCCATTCTGTGTGTCTGCCTCTCTCTCCCCATTCTGTGTCTCTGCCTCTCTCTCCCCATTCTGTGTGTCTCTGTCTCTCTCTCCCCATTCTGTGTGTCTGTCTGCCTCTCTCTCCCCATTCTGTGTGTCTGTCTGCCTCTCTCTCCCCATTCTGTGTGTCTGTCTGCCTCTCTCCCCATTCTGTGTGTCTCTGCCTCTCTCTCCCCATTCTGTGTGTCTGTCTGCCTCTCTCCCCATTCTGTGTGTCTGTCTGCCTCTCTCTCCCCATTCTGTGTGTCTCTGCCTCTCTCCCCATTCTGTGTGTCTCTGCCTCTCTCCCCATTCTGTGTGTCTCTGCCTCTCTCCCCATTCTGTGTGTCTGTCTGCCTCTCTCTCCCCATTCTGTGTGTCTCTGCCTCTCTCCCCATTCTGTGTGTCTGTCTCTCTCCCCATTCTGTGTGTCTGCCTCTCTCTCCCCATTCTGTGTCTGTCTCTCTCTCCCCATTCTGTGTGTCTGCCTCTCTCTCCCCATTCTGTGTGTCTCTGCCTCTCTCCCCATTCTGTGTGTCTCTGCCTCTCTCCCCATTCTGTGTGTCTCTGCCTCTCTCTCCCCATTCTGTGTCTCTGTCTCTCTCTCCCCATTCTGTGTGTCTGTCTCTCTCTCCCCATTCTGTGTGTCTGTCTCTCTCTCCCCATTCTGTGTGTCTGTCTCTCTCTCCCCATTCTGTGTGTCTGTCTCTCTCTCCCCATTCTGTGTGTCTGTCTCTCTCCCCATTCTGTGTCTGTCTGCCTCTCTCTCCCCATTCTGTGTGTCTTTGTCTCTCTCTCTCTCTCCCCCATTCTGTGTGTGTCTGTCTCTCTCTCCCCATTCTGTGTGTCTCTGCCTCTCTCTCCCCATTCTGTGTGTCTGTCTCTCTCTCTTCCCATTCTGTGTCTGTCTCTCTCTCCCCATTCTGTGTGTTGTCTGCCTCTCTCGCCCCATTCTGTGTGTCTGCCTCTCTCTCCCCATTCTGTGTGTCTCTGCCTCTCTCTCCCCATTCTGTGTCTGTCTCTCTCTCCCCATTCTGTGTGTCTGTCTGCCTCTCTCTCCCCATTCTGTGCCTGTCTCTCTCTCCCCATTCTGTGTGTCTGTCTGCCTCTCTCTCCCCCCATTCTGTCTGTCTGCCTCTCTCTCCCCATTCTGTCTGTCTGCCTCTCTCCCCATTCTGTGTCTGTCTCTCTCTCCCCATTCTGTGTGTCTGTCTCTCTCTCTCTCCCCATTCTGTGTGTCTGTCTGCCTCTCTCTCCCCATTCTGTCTGTCTGCCTCTCTCCCCATTCTGTGTGTCTGACTCTCTCTCCCCATTCTGTGTGTCTCTGCCTCTCTCTCCCCATTCTGTGTGTCTGTCTGTCTGTCTGTCTCTGTCTCTCTCTCCATTCTGTGTGTCTGTCTGCCTCTCTCTCCCCATTCTGTGTCTGTCTGCCTCTCTCCCCATTCTGTGTCTGTCTGCCTCTCTCTCCCCATTCTGTGTCTCTGCCTCTCTCTTCCCATTCTGTGTGTCTCTCTCTCTCTCTCCCCATTCTGTGTGTCTGCCTCTCTCTCCCCATTCTGTGTCTCTGCCTCTCTCTCCCCATTCTGTGTCTGTCTCTCTCTCCCCATTCTGTGTGTCTGTCTGCCTCTCTCTCCCCATTCTGTGCCTGTCTCTCTCTCCCCATTCTGTGTGTCTGTCTGCCTCTCTCTCCCCCCATTCTGTCTGTCTGCCTCTCTCCCCATTCTGTGTGTCTGCCTCTCTCTCCCCATTCTGTCTGTCTGCCTCTCTCCCCATTCTGTGTCTGTCTCTCTCTCCCCATTCTGTGTGTCTGTCTCTCTCTCTCTCCCCATTCTGTGTGTCTGTCTGCCTCTCTCTCCCCATTCTGTCTGTCTGCCTCTCTCCCCATTCTGTGTGTCTGACTCTCTCTCCCCATTCTGTGTGTCTGTCTGTCTGTCTGTCTCTGTCTCTCTCTCTCCATTCTGTGTGTCTGTCTGCCTCTCTCTCCCCATTCTGTGTCTGTCTGCCTCTCTCCCCATTCTGTGTCTGTCTGCCTCTCTCTCCCCATTCTGTGTCTCTGCCTCTCTCTTCCCATTCTGTGTGTCTCTCTCTCTCTCTCCCCATTCTGTGTCTCTGCCTCTCTCCCCATTCTGTGTCTATCTCTCTCCCCATTCTGTGTGTCTGCCTCTCTCTCCCCATTCTGTGTGTCTGTCTCTCTCTCTCTCTCTCCATTCTGTGTGTCTGTCTGCCTCTCACCCCATTCTGTGTGTCTGTCTGCCTCTCTCCCCATTCTGTGTGTCTGTCTCTCTCTCCCCATTCTGTGTGTCTCTGCCTCTCTCTCCCCATTCTGTGTGTCTCTGCCTCTCTCTCCCCATTCTGTGTGTCTCTGCCTCTCTCTCCCCATTCTGTGTGTCTCTGACTCTATCTCCCCATTCTGTGTGTCTGTCTCTCTCTCTCCCCATTCTGTGTGTCTGCCTCTCTCTCCCCATTCTGTGTCTGTCTCTCTCCCCATTCTGTGTGTCTGCCCCTCTCTCCCCATTCTGTGTCTCTCTCTCCCCATTCTGTGTGTCTGTCTGACTCTCTCTCCCCATTCTGTGTCTGTCTCTCTCTCTTCTCATTCTGTGTGTCTCTGCCTCTCTCTTCCCATTCTGTGTCTGTCTGCCTCTCTCTCCCCATTCTGTGTGTCTGTCTGCCTCTCTCTCCCCATTCTGTGTCTGTCTCTCTCTCTCCCCATTCTGTGTGTCTGCCTCTCTCTTCCCATTCTGTGTCTGTCTGCCTCTCTCTCCCCATTCTGTGTGTCTCTGCCTCTCTCTCCCCATTCTGTGTGTCTCTGCCTCTCTCTCCCCAT
Organism: Ascaphus truei; assembly: GCF_040206685.1. NCBI lineage: Eukaryota > Metazoa > Chordata > Amphibia > Anura > Ascaphidae > Ascaphus > Ascaphus truei. The sequence goes on along the minus strand of NW_027453863.1, from coordinate 596,335 downwards.
TCTGTGTCTGTCTGCCTCTCTCTCCCCATTCTGTGTGTCTCTGCCTCTCTCTCCCCATTCTGTGTCTCTGCCTCTCTCTCCCCATTCTGTGTGTCTCTGCCTCTCTCTCCCCATTCTGTGTGTCTCTGCCTCTCTCCCCATTCTGTCTGTCTGCCTCTCTCTCCCCATTCTGTGTGTCTGTCTCTCTCTCCCCATTCTGTGTGTCTGCCTCTCTCTCCCCATTCTGTGTGTCTGCCTCTCTCTCCCCATTCTGTGTGTCTCTGCCTCTCTCTCCCCATTCTGTGTGTCTCTGCCTCTCTCCCCATTCTGTGTCTGTCTGCCTCTCTCTCCCCATTCTGTGTGTCTGCCTCTCTCTCCCCATTCTGTGTCTGTCTGCCTCTCTCTCCCCATTCTGTGTGTCTCTGTCTCTCTCTCCCCATTCTGTGTGTCTGCCTCTCTCTCCCCATTCTGTGTCTCTGCCTCTCTCTCCCCATTCTGTGTGTCTCTGCCTCTCTCTCCCCATTCTGTGTGTCTGTCTGTCTGTCTGTCTCTGTCTCTCTCTCCATTCTGTGTGTCTGTCTGCCTCTCTCTCCCCATTCTGTGTCTGTCTGCCTCTCTCCCCATTCTGTGTCTGTCTGCCTCTCTCTCCCCATTCTGTGTCTCTGCCTCTCTCTTCCCATTCTGTGTGTCTCTCTCTCTCTCTCCCCATTCTGTGTGTCTGTCTGCCTCTCTCCCCATTCTGTGTCTATCTCTCTCCCCATTCTGTGTGTCTGCCTCTCTCTCCCCATTCTGTGTGTCTGTCTCTCTCTCTCCATTCTGTGTGTCTGTCTGCCTCTCTCCCCATTCTGTGTCTGTCTCTCTCTCTCTCCATTCTGTGTGTCAGTCTGCCTCTCACCCCATTCTGTGTGTCTGTCGGCCTCTCTCCCCATTCTGTGTGTCTGTCTCTCTCTCCCCATTCTGTGTGTCTCTGCCTCTCTCTCCCCATTCTGTGTGTCTCTGCCTCTCTCTCCCCATTCTGTGTGTCTCTGACTCTCTCTCCCCATTCTGTGTGTCTGTCTCTCTCTCTCCCCATTCTGTGTGTCTGCCTCTCTCTCCCCATTCTGTGTCTGTCTCTCTCCCCATTCTGTGTGTCTGCCCCTCTCTCCATTCTGTGTGTCTGTCTGACTCTCTCTCCCCATTCTGTGTGTCTCTGCCTCTCTCCCCATTCTGTGTCTGTCTCTCTCTCTTCCCATTCTGTGTGTCTCTGCCTCTCTCTTCCCATTCTGTGTCTGTCTGCCTCTCTCTCCCCATTCTGTGTGTCTGTCTGCCTCTCTCTCCCCATTCTGTGTCTGTCTCTCTCTCTCCCCATTCTGTGTCTCTGCCTCTCTCTTCCCATTCTGTGTCTGTCTGCCTCTCTCTCCCCATTCTGTGTGTCTGCCTCTCTCTCCCCATTCTGTGTCTGTCTCTCTCTCTCTCCCCATTCTGTGTCTCTGCCTCTCTCTCCCCATTCTGTGTGTCTGTCTGCCTCTCTCTCCCCATTCTGTGTGTCTCTGCCTCTCTCTCCCCATTCTGTGTGTCTCTGCCTCTCTCTCCCCATTCTGTGTGTCTCTGCCTCTCTCTCCCCATTCTGTGTGTCTCTGCCTCTCTCCCCATTCTGTCTGTCTGCCTCTCTCTCCCCATTCTGTGTGTCTGTCTCTCTCTCCCCATTCTGTGTGTCTGCCTCTCTCTCCCCATTATGTGTGTCTGCCTCTCTCTCCCCATTCTGTGTGTCTGTCTCTCTCCCCATTCTGTGTGTCTCTGCCTCTCTCTCCCCATTCTGTGTGTCTGTCTGCCTCTCTCTCCCCATTCTGTGTGTCTGTCTGCCTCTCTCTCCCCATTCTGTGTGTCTGTCTGCCTCTCTCCCCATTATGTGTGTCTGTCTCTCTCCCCATTTTGTGTCTCTGCCTCTCTCTTCCCATTCTGTGTGTCTGTCTGACTCTCTCTCCCCATTCTGTGTCTGTCCCTCTCTCTCCCAATTCTGTGTCTGACTCTCTCTCCCTAATCGCAAGGCGCTCTGCACAGGAGCAGCATACGCAAGGCGCTCTGTACAGGAGCAGCACACGCAATGCGCTCTGCACTGGAGCAGCACACGCAAGGCGCTCTGCACTGGAGCAGCACACGCAATGCGCTCTGTACTGGAGCAGCACACGCAAGGCGCTCTGCACAGGAGCAGCACACGCAAGGCGCTCTGTACAGGAGCAGCACACGCAAGGCGCTCTGCACAGGAGCAGCACACGCAAGGCGCTCTGTACTGGAGCAGCACACGCAAGGCGCTCTGCACTGGAGCAGCACACGCAATGCGCTCTGTACTGGAGCAGCACACGCAAGGCGCTCTGCACTGGAGCAGCACACGCAAGGCGCTCTGCACTGGAGCAGCACACGCAAGGCGCTCTGCACTGGAGCAGCACACGCAAGGCGCTCTGCACTGGAGCAGCACACGCAATGCGCTCTGTACTGGAGCAGCACACGCAAGGCGCTCTGCACAGGAGCAGCACACGCAAGGCGCTCTGTACAGGAGCAGCACACGCAAGGCGCTCTGCACAGGAGCAGCACACGCAAGGCGCTCTGCACAGGAGCAGCACACGCAAGGCGCTCTGTACTGGAGCAGCACACGCAAGGCGCTCTGTACTGGAGCAGCACACGCAAGGCGCTCTGTACAGGAGCAGCACACGCAAGGCGCTCTGCACAGGAGCAGCACACGCAAGGCGCTCTGTACAGGAGCAGCACACGCAAGGCGCTCTGTACTGGAGCAGCACACGCAAGGCGCTCTGTACAGGAGCAGCACACGCAAGGGGCTCTGTACAGGAGCAGCACACGCAATGCGCTCTGTACTGGAGCAGCACACGCAAGGGGCTCTGCACAGGAGCAGCACACGCAAGGCGCTCTGCACAGGAGCAGCACACGCAATGCGCTCTGTACTGGAGCAGCACACGCAAGGGGCTCTGCACAGGAGCAGCACACGCAAGGCGCTCTGTACAGGAGCAGCACACGCAAGGGGCTCTGTACAGGAGCAGCACACGCAACGCGCTCTGTACAGGAGCAGTACACGCAAGGCGCTCTGTACAGGAGCAGCACACGCAAGGCGCTCTGCACTGGAGCAGCACACGCAAGGCGCTCTGTACAGGAGCAGCACACGCAAGGGGCTCTGCACAGGAGCAGCACACGCAATGCGCTCTGTACTGGAGCAGCACACGCAAGGGGCACTGCACAGGAGCAGCACATGCAAGGCGCTCTGTACAGGAGCAGCACACGCAAGGGGCTCTGTACAGGAGCAGCACACGCAACGCGCTCTGTACAGGAGCAGTACACGCAAGGCGCTCTGTACAGGAGCAGCACACGCAAGGCGCTCTGCACTGGAGCAGCACACGCAAGGCGCTCTGTACAGGAGCAGCACACACAAGGCGCTCTGCACAGGAGCAGCACACGCAATGCGCTCTGCACAGGAGCAGCACACGCAAGGGATCTCTGTACAGGAGCAGCACACGCAAGGTGCTCTGTACAGGAGCAGCACACGCAAGGGGCTCTGTACAGGAGCAGCACACGCAGGGCGCTCTGTACAGGAGCAGCACACGCAGGGGGCTTGTTAGGTTTGAAGCAGGGGGTCTCTAGACCGGAACCCCATTAATTTCAGCTCAGGGGACCCCCCGAGATACCCCCCCCCCCCCCGATGCGGGTGCCGGTATCTCCTGCAGGTTAAGGATCCCGCGTCACGCGAGCCAATGGGAAGCCGCACCGGGAGACCTCACAGCTTCCTATTGGCCTGCAGGACCTTTGTGAAGCGGCCATTATGTGAACCCCAGCCAGTGGAGCGCCCCCCGGCACCGACTGTGGAGGTAAGTATCTCCGCAAGCAGGGGGTCCCCGAGCTCAAATGAACGGGGTTCACCCCCGGAGACCCCCTGCTTCAATCTTAAGTTAAAATAATAATAATAAGGAGCAGCAGCGCCCCGCTCGGATTCGCGCTGGAAAGTCCCCCGCGTGACGCGCTGCGCCCCGGAGCACAGGGCGGGGGCGTCCTGCTGCGCTGATCCGAGCGCGGGTAGGATTAGGAGCAGCAGCGCCCCGCTGGGATTCGCGCTGGAAAGTCCCCCGCGTGACGCGCTGCGCCCCGGAGCACAGGGCGGGGGCGTCCTGCTGCGCTGATCCGAGCGCGGGTAGGATTAGGAGCAGCAGCGCCCCGCTCGGATTCGCGCTGGAAAGTCCCCCGCGTGACACGCTGCGCCCCGGAGCACAGGGCGGGGGCGTCCTGCTGCGCTGATCCGAGCGCGGGTAGGATTAGGAGCAGCAGCGCCCCGCTCGGATTCGCGCTGGAAAGTCCCCCGCGTGACGCGCTGCGCCCGGAGCACAGGGCGGGGGCGTCCTGCTGCGCTGATCCGAGCGCGGGTAGGATTAGGAGCAGTAGCGCCCCGCTGGGATTCGCGCTGGAAAGTCCCCCGCGTGACGCGCTGCTCCCGGAGCACAGGGCGGGGGCGTCCTGCTGCGCTGATCCGAGCGCGGGTAGGATTAGGAGCAGCAGCGCCCCGCTCGGATTCGCGCTGGAAAGTCCCCCGCGTGACGCGCTGCGCCCCGGAGCACAGGGCGGGGGCGTCCTGCTGCGCTGATCCGAGCGCGGGTAGGATTAGGAGAGCCTTATAACGAGGTCCCATTAAGATACGGGGCAGATAGGGACGTGACATTAGGCGCCTCGCCTCTATAAGCCGGCCTGTAATGCCCGGGCAATAAACCCATTACTGCTATTAATCTCAGGTCTGTTTAATAAGTCACCGGATAATCACCGCACGGCAAACACGCTTCCCGGTCACTGGGCCCTAATGGAGCAGAGAGCGCGTGTCAGCTAGCCGGGGCCCGGGGGGCGTGTGCTCACAGCCAATAGGAAGGAGTAACCGTGTGTATATATGTTACACGTCTTACCGGCTCCGTCATACTCAGGCTCACAGGTAGCTGCTCTATGTAAGTAGCATGTGTTCCCCGTCAGTAGCATGTTCCCCCGTCAGTAGCATGTTCCCCCGTCACTAGTATGTTTCCCCCGTCAGTAGCATGTTCCCCCGTCACTAGTATGTTTCCCCCGTCAGTAGCATGTTCCCCCGTCACTAGTATGTTTCCCCTGTCAGTAGCATGTTTCCCCTGTCACTAGTATGTTTCCCCCTGTCAGTAGTATGTTCCCCCCTGTCAGTAGTATGTTTCCCCGTCACTAGTATGTTTCCCTGTCAGTAGTATGTTCCCCCCGTCAGTAGCATGTTTCCCCCGTCACTAGTATGTTTCCCCCTGTCAGTAGCATGTTCCCCCGTCATTAGTATGTTTCCCCTGTCAGTAGCATGTTTCCCCCGTCACTAGTATGTTTCCCCCTGTCAGTAGTATGTTCCCCCCTGTCAGTAGTATGTTTCCCCGTCAGTAGTATGTTCCCCCCGTCAGTAGCATGTTTCCCCCGTCACTAATATGTTTCCCCCTGTCAGTAGTATGTTTCCCCGTCACTAATATGTTTCCCTGTCAGTAGTATGTTCCCCCCGTCACTAGTATGTTTCCCCCGTCAGTAGCATGTTACCCACTGTCAGTAGTATGTTTCCCCGTCACTAGTATGTTTCCCTGTCAGTAGCATGTTTCCCCGTCAGTAGCATGTTACCCCGTCAGTAGCATGTTACCCCGTCAGTAGCATGTTTCCCCCGTCAGTAGCATGTTACCTCTCAGTAGCATGTTACCCCGTCAGTAGCATGTTACCCCGTCAGTAGCATGTTTCCCCCGTCAGTAGCATGTTACCTCTCAGTAGCATGTTACCCCGTCAGTAGAATGTTACCCCCGTCAGTAGTATGTTCCCCCGTCAGTAGCATGTTTCCCACGTCAGTAGCATGTTTCTCCCGTCAGTAGCATGTTTCTCCCGTCAGTAGCATGTTCCCCCCGTCAGTAGCATGTTTCCCCCGTCAGTAGCATGTTTCCCGTCAGTAGCATGTTTCCCCTGTCAGTAGCATGTTTCCCCCGTCAGCACCATGTTTCCCCGTCATTAGCATGTTTCCCTATCAGTAGCATGTTTCTCCCGTCACTAGTATGTTTTCCCCGTCAGTAGCATGTTTTCCCCGTCATTAGCATGTTTCCCCGTCAGTAGCATGTTTCTCCCGTCACTAGTATGTTTTCCCCGTCAGTAGCATGTTTTCCCCGTCAGTAGCATGTTTTCCCCGTCAGTAGCATGTTTCCCCCGTCAGTAGCATGTTTCCCCCGTCAGTAGCATGTTTCCCGTCAGTAGCATGTTTCCCCGTCAGTAGCATGTTTCCCGTCAGTAGCATGTTTCCCCGTCAGTAGCATGTTACCCCGTCATTAGTATGTTTCCCTGTCAGTAGCATGTTTCCCCGTCAGTAGCATGTTTCCCCCGTCAGTAGCATGTTTCCCCGTCACTAGTATGTTTCCCCGTCAGTAGCATGTTTCCCCCGTCAGTAGCATGTTTCCCCCGTCATTAGTATGTTTCCCCGTCAGTAGCATGTTTCCCCGTCAGTAGCATGTTTCCCCGTCAGTAGCATGTTTCCCCCGTCAGTAGCATGTTTCCCCCGTTATTAGCATGTTTACCCCGTTATTAGCATGTTTACCCCGTCAGTAGCATGTTTACAGCACTTATAGTTTCCTTTAATGAAACATAAACAGTATTTCACAACCAATTTCCCCTCTCCCCGTTCCCCCCCTTACACCTCGCCTCCCCCCCTCACCTCCCACCTCACCCAAACTCTCTTCCCCCATCACCTCCCCCCAAATCTCTCCCCCCCTCACCTCCCACCTCCCCCCAAACTCTCTCCCCCTCCCCCCTCCTCCTCCCCCCCCTCACACCTCACCTCCCCCCAAACCTCTCCCCTCTGGGAACCCCATTCTGTGCCAAGAGCACAAATGAAGACGACCAAACCGTAAGGGGTTTGGGACCCCCCAAAAAAGAATCAAAAAAATTCCACAAAAGATATTAATTGGGCTATTGATTTAGGGGCGCGGCCCCTGCGTGGGGTCTCTGCTATGGAGGAGCAGTACTGAACCCCACAATGCTCAATTCCAGTCCTCAAGCCCTCCCCCCCCCCCACAGGTCAGAGCCTCTGACTGAGCCACCTGTGCTGAAGCAGGGATATCCTGAAAACCTGAGCTGTTGGGGTGCTTGAGGACTGGAGTTGAGCCCCCTGGGCTAAAGGTGAACACATTAACTATAAATTGCCCCCCCCACCCCCCGATTTCGTATTATAATGTACAAGTCACCAGAGTAATCTCACAAGTACTAAATGATACTCCCAATGTTACTGCATTGCAACGGTTCCCCGTGTTCCTGTCTCTCTCAGACACGCTCAGCCCCGAGGAGACGATGGCCCCTGGGTACCTGCCGATCCTACTCACCTTTATACTCTTCCACGTTACCCGCGGAGAAGAAAACACGCGAAGGTACCCGAGCATTAAGCGACACGCCGCCAAGCGCGACGCGATGCCGGCCTCACCGATAAACACCGTCACTTCTCTTACAGGGCTATAGGGAGCTATAGTGACCAGTCCCTACAGAAACGCTACTCCGAGGCCATCCTGGCCAGTGACTACAGCAGGAACGTGGACAACATGCTGAAGAAGAACTTTGTAGATTGGTTATTGGCCAGAAGAGAGAAGAAAAGCGAGTGAGTCTGTCAATGCATATCCCGATATATCACATCTCTGTGCCGATAGTACCATGATAACACACGCAGATATATCACATCTCTGTGCCGATAGTACCATGATAACATACTCACACAGATATATCACATCTCTGTGCCGATAGTACCATGATAACATACTCACACAGATATATCACATCTCTGTGCCGATAGTACCATGATAACACACGCAGATATATCACATCTCTGTGCCGATAGTACCATGATAACACACGCAGATATATCACATCTCTGTGCCGATAGTACCATGATAACACACGCAGATATATCACATCTCTGTGCCGATAGTACCATGATAACACACGCAGATATATCACATCTCTGTGCCGATAGTACCATGATAACACACGCAGATATATCACATCTCTGTGCCGATAGTACCATGATATCATACTCACGGAGATATATCACATCTCTGTGCCGATAGTACCATGATAACATACTCACACAGATATATCACATCTCTGTGCCGATAGTACCATGATAACATACTCACGGAGATATATCACATCTCTGTGCCGATAGTACCATGATAACACACGCAGATATATCACATCTCTGTGCCGATAGTACCATGATAACATACTCACGGAGATATATCACATCTCTGTGCCGATAGTACCATGATAACACACGCAGATATATCACATCTCTGTGCCGATAGTACCATGATAACACACGCAGATATATCACATCTCTGTGCCGATAGTACCATGATAACACACGCAGATATATCACATCTCTGTGCCGATAGTACCATGATAACATACTCACACAGATATATCACATCTCTGTGCCGATAGTACCATGATAACATACTCACGGAGATATATCACATCTCTGTGCCGATAGTACCATGATAACACACGCAGATATATCACATCTCTGTGCCGATAGTACCATGATAACATACTCACGGAGATATATCACATCTCTGTGCCGATAGTACCATGATAACACACGCAGATATATCACATCTCTGTGCCGATAGTACCATGATAACACACGCAGATATATCACATCTCTGTGCCGATAGTACCATGATAACACACGCAGATATATCACATCTCTGTGCCGATAGTACCATGATAACACACGCAGATATATCACATCTCTGTGCCGATAGTACCATGATAACACACGCAGATATATCACATCTCTGTGCCGATAGTACCATGATAACTCACGCAGATATATCACATCTCTGTGCCGATAGTACCATGATAACACACGCAGATATATCACATCTCTGTGCCGATAGTACCATGATAACACACGCAGATATATCACATCTCTGTGCCGATAGTACCATGATAACACACGCAGATATATCACATCTCTGTGCCGATAGTACCATGATAACACACGCAGATATATCACATCTCTGTGCCGATAGTACCATGATAACACACGCAGATATATCACATCTCTGTGCCGATAGTACCATGATAACACACGCAGATATATCACATCTCTGTGCCGATAGTACCATGATAACACACGCAGATATATCACATCTCTGTGCCGATAGTACCATGATAACACACGCAGATATATCACATCTCTGTGCCGATAGTACCATGATAACACACGCAGATATATCACATCTCTGTGCCGATAGTACCATGATAACACACGCAGATATATCACATCTCTGTGCCGATAGTACCATGATAACACACGCAGATATATCACATCTCTGTGCCGATAGTACCATGATAACACACGCAGATATATCACATCTCTGTGCCGATAGTACCATGATAACACACGCAGATATATCACATCTCTGTGCCGATAGTACCATGATAACTCACACAGATATATCACATCTCTGTGCCGATAGTACCATGATAACATACTCACACAGATATATCACATCTCTGTGCCGATAGTACCATGATAACATACACACGCAGATATATCACATCTCTGTGCCGATAGTACCATGATAACATACTCACGCAGATATATCACATCTCTGTGCCGATAGTACCATGATAACACACGCAGATATATCACATCTCTGTGCCGATAGTTCCATGATAACTCACGCAGATATATCACATCTCTGTGCCGATAGTACCATGATAACACACGCAGATATATCACATCTCTGTGCCGATAGTACCATGATAACACACGCAGATATATCACATCTCTGTGCCGATAGTTCCATGATAACTCACGCAGATATATCACATCTCTGTGCCGATAGTACCATGATAACATACTCACGCAGATATATCACATCTCTGTGCCGATAGTACCATGATAACATACACAGATATATTACATCTCTGTGCCGATAGTACCATGATAACACACGCAGATATATCACATCTCTGTGCCGATAGTTCCATGATAACACACGCAGATATATCACATCTCTGTGCCGATAGTACCATGATAACACACGCAGATATATCACATCTCTGTGCCGATAGTTCCATGATAACTCACGCAGATATATCACATCTCTGTGCCGATAGTACCATGATAACACACGCAGATATATCACATCTCTGTGCCGATAGTACCATGATAACATACTCACACAGATATATCACATCTCTGTGCCGATAGTACCATGATAACACACGCAGATATATCACATCTCTGTGCCGATAGTACCATGATAACACACGCAGATATATCACATCCCTGTGCCGATAGTACCATGATAACACACGCAGATATATCACATCTCTGTGCCGATAGTACCATGATAACACACGCAGATATATCACATCTCTGTGCCGATAGTACCATGATAACACACGCAGATATATCACATCTCTGTGCCGATAGTACCATGATAACACACGCAGATATATCACATCTCTGTGCCGATAGTACCATGATAACACACGCAGATATATCACATCTCTGTGCCGATAGTTCCATGATAACTCACGCAGATATATCACATCTCTGTGCCGATAGTACCATGATAACATACTCACACAGATATATCACATCTCTGTGCCGATAGTACCATGATAACACACGCAGATATATCACATCTCTGTGCCGATAGTACCATGATAACACACGCAGATATATCACATCTGTGCCGATAGTACCATGATAACACACGCAGATATATCACATCTCTGTGCCGATAGTACCATGATAACACACGCAGATATATCACATCTCTGTGCCGATAGTACCATGATAACACACGCAGATATATCACATCTCTGTGCCGATAGTACCATGATAACACACGCAGATATATCACATCTGTGCCGATAGTACCATGATAACACACGCAGATATATCACATCTCTGTGCCGATAGTACCATGATAACACACGCAGATATATCACATCTCTGTGCCGATAGTACCATGATAACACACGCAGATATATCACATCTCTGTGCCGATAGTACCATGATAACTGCTGCCAGAATCACTCTACTCTTTCCTAAATCTGTCCCCGCGTCTCCCCTCATGAAATCCCTCTCCTGGCTTCCGATCAAGTCCCGCATCTCACACTCCATTCTTCTCCTCACTTTTACAGCTTTACACTCCTCTGCCCCTCCTTACATCTCACTATACCCCCCTCTGCCCCTCCTTACATCTCATCCCTAATATCTTACTATACCCTCCTCTGCCCCTCCTTACATCTCACTATACCCCCCTCTGCCCCTCCTTACATCTCACTATATCCCCCTCTGCCCCTCCTTATATCTCACCCTAATATCTCACCATACCCTCCTCTGCTCCTCCTTACATCTCACCCTAATATCTCACTATACCCCCTTCTGCCCCTCCTTACATCATACCCTAATATCTCACTATACCCCCCTCTGCTCCTCCTTACATCTCACTATACCCTCCTCTGCCCCTCCTTACATCTCACTATACCCTCCTCTGCCCCTCCTTACATCTCCCCCTAATATCTCACTATACCCTCCTCTGCCCCTCCTTACATCTCACTATACCCTCCTCTGCCCCTCCTTACATCTCACCCTAATATCTCACTATACCCTCCTCTGCCCCTCCTTACATCTCACTATACCCTCCTCTGCCCCTCCTTACATCTCATCCCTAATTTCTCACTATGCACCATCCAGACTCTTGCGTTCTGCTGAGGGATGTCTTCTTTCTACCCCCTTTGTATCTAAAGCCCTCTCCCGCCTTAAAACTCTCACTGACTGCCCCACACCTCTGGAATGCCCTTCCCCTCAGTACCCGACTAGCACCCTCACTATCCACCTTTAAAGACCCACCTGCTTAAGGAAGCATATGAGTATCTCCGTGGATAATACTATACACGATACATAAAGCTTGGCCCCCTGCAGACGCACTTACCTGAACGCCCTCCTACTGTCTCTGTACGTTCTCCCTACCTACCAATTAGATTGTAAGCTCCTCGGAGCAGGGACTCCTCTTCCTAAATGTTACTTTTATGACTGAAGCGCTTATTCCCATTATGTGTTATTTGTATTATTGGTTATTTATATGATTGTCGCGTGTATTACTGCGGTGAAGCGCTGTGTACATTAATGGCGCTGTAAAAATAAAAACATACATAAATAATATTCTCACGCAGAAATACATCTGACGTAACGAAGAGAGAGGCAGCTCTCCAGGGCCCAGACTTCAGCCGGCAGGATAGCAATGTTCCAGAAGAAACTGACGGAAATAGGAACTTCTTCACCTGGCTTCTGAAAAACAAGCAAAGAAAAAGGTAAATGGATCAAATGACACAAACACACACACAACGAGAGACACAGACAGACTGACACACACACATACACAAACACAGACAGATTGACACACATACACACACACACACAGACACGTACGCAGACAAACACCACAGTCACGCACACACACAGACGCAGACAAACACAGACAGACTGACACACACAGTCACACACACATAGTCACACACACACACACCGCATACTTCTGAATTTTCAATGATTTCCAAAGTTGGATCTGTTCTAGGTCACTCCTGAATCCTAGTCAGTCCCACGCTTTGAGCTTGGTGCGTTACTCGCCGTGTTTTTGTGTTGCTATACAGAGAACGAGACGAGTAGTTTCTCTGTGTACTGTACAAATCCCCAGTGACGCTGCCACGCTCGCGCCGCTAGTTTCCGGCTGCCCGCACACGCACACGCACAGATAAGCGGCGCTCTGACTGTATTGGGAGGGATTGATTGTTACATATCACCGCGCAGCTTCCAGTCCGATACGAAGGCCGCGGTGTGTCAGGAGTTACCGGATCTGCTGATGGCCACAGAATGGTGCAAACTGACATGAGTTTTAAGCATCATTTCTCCGCACGCGCGCTTAGATTGCCACCCAGTCTTCTTTTTGATATGAAGCCACGTTTTAGTGTGAAAGTGTAACATATGGAACCTGCTTCACGTGGGACAGTGTGGGAGACGTGGCACCTTACGTAAAAACGAATGGTTTGTTTCCGCAGGTTCCCGTGACCACCGGCTCCTCCAGCGATCCCCGGACCTGCGCCATTGCAGACGGACGCCTGACGCTGACGCTCTGATGTAACGTGTTTACAGTGTCAAATAAATAAAATATCTGCAGTTTCAAATTCCCATCTCTGGCTTCTCTGTATAAAGTAACGATATGTCTCCCTAAAGCACAGGGGGGGGGGGGAATGAGGACGGTGGGGGGGTGAATGAGGACAGGGGGGGGGAATGAGGACGGGGGGGGGGATGAGGATGGGGTGGGGCGGGGGGGGGATGAGGATGGGGGGGGGCGGGGGGGGATGAGGATGGGGGGGGCGGGGGGGTTGAGGATGGGGGGGGCGGGGGACAAACAGGGGGATGAGAGGAGAGGGGGGGAGGAGAGAGGGGAACAGGGAGGGGGAGGAGAGAGACAGGGGTAGGGGGAGCAGAGGGGGACAGGAGGAGGAGGGGGGGGGGAAGGTGGGGAGGAGGAGGCTGAAGGGGGTGGGGAGAGGGAGATGGGGGAGGCAGAAAGGGGGAGGAGGAGAGGGGGTTGGGAGACATGGGCGGGAGCAGTGAGATGAGGGGAAAGAGGGAGTGGGAGCAGTGACATGGGGAGGAGAGAGGGAGTAGAGAGTTGAACAGTGTGTGGGGGTGGATAGATGGGTGGGGAATGGATACATGGGTGGGGGATGGATAGACGGGTGGGGGATGGATAGACGGGTGGGGGATGGATAGACGGGTGGGGAATAGATAGACGGGTGGGGGATGGATAGACGGGTGGGGATGGATAGACGGGCGGGGGATGGATAGACGGGTGGGGAATGGATAGACGGGTGGGGAATGGATAGACGGGTGGGGAATGGATAGACGGGTGGGGAATGGATAGACGGGTGGGGAATGGATACATGGGTGGGGAATGGATAGACGGGTGGGGATGGATAGACGGATGGGGAATGGATACACGGGTGGGGAATGGATAGACGGGTGGAGAATGGATAGACGGGTGGGGAATGGATAGACGGGTGGGGAATGGATACATGGGTGGGGAATGGATAGACGGGTGGGGATGGATAGACGGATGGGGAATGATAGATGGGTGGGAATGGATAGATGGGTGGGGAATGGATAGACGGGTGGGGATGGATAGATGGTGGGGATGGATAGATGGTGGGGATGGATAGATGGGTGGAGAACGATGAGTGGGGATGGATACATGGGTGGGGATGGATAGATGGGTGGGGATGGATAGATGGGTGGGGATAGATGGGTGAGGATGGATAGATGGGAGGGGATGGATAGATGGGAGGGGATGGATAGATGGCAGGGGATGGATAGATGGGAGGGGATGGATAGATGGGAGGGGGATGGATGGGTAGGGATAGATGGGAGGGGATGGATAGATGGGAGGGGATGGATAGATGGGAGGGGATGGATAGATGGGTCGGTTTATAGGTCGGGGATGGATAGATGGGTGGAGATGGATAGATGGGTGAGGAACGATGAGTTGGGATGGATACATGGGTGGGGATGGATGGGTAGGGATAGATAGGTGGGTGGGGATGGATAGATGGGTGGGGATGGATACATGGGTGGGGATGGATACATGGGTGGGGATGGATACATGGGTGGGGATGGATACATGGGTGGGGATGGATGGGGGGGGATGGATAGATGGGTGGGGATGGATACATGGGTGGGGATGGATACATGGGTGGGGATGGATACATGGGTGGGGATGGATACATGGGTGGGGATGGATACATGGGTGGGGGATGGATACATGGGTGGGGATGGATACATGGGTGGGGATGGATACATGGGTGGGGATGGATACATGGGTGGGGATGGATAGATGGGTCGGTCTATAGGTCGGGATGGATAGATGGGTGAGGATGGATAGATGGGTGGGGATGGATAGATGGGTGGGGATGGATAGATGGGTGGGGATGGATAGATGGGTCGGTTTAAATAGATGGGTGGGGATGGTTAGATGGGTGGGGATAGATCGATGGGTGGGGATGGATGGGAATGGATAGATGGGTGGGGATGGTAGTGGATAGATATGGGTGGGGGGTGATGTGTGGGTTGGGGATAGATGGGTAGGGATGGATAGATGGGAATGGGTGAGGATAGATGGGAATGGGTGGGGATAGATGGGAATGGGTGGGTGGGGATGGATAGATATGGGTGGGGGTAGGTGGGGATGGATGGGAGTGGATAGATATGGGTGGGGGTAGGTGGGGATAGATGGGTGGGTGGTGATGGATAAATGGATGGGAGTGGATGGATAGATGGGAATGGTTGGGTGGGGATGGATTGATGGATGGGGAAGGGTGGTAATGGATAGATGGGTGGGGATGAAGAGATGGGAATGGGTGGGGATAGATGGGAATGGGTGGGGGTAGATGGGAATGGGTGGGGATAGATGGGAATGGGTGGGGATGGATAGATGGGTGGGGATGGATAGATGGGAATGGTTGGGTGGGGATGGATTGATGTGTGGGGATGGATAGATATGGGTGGGGAAGGGTGGCAATGGATAGATGGGTGGGGATGGATAGATGGGAATGGGTGGGTGGGGATGGATTGATGGGTGGGGATGGATAGATATGGGTGTGGAAGGGTGGCAATGGATAGATGGGTGGGGATGGATAGATGGGAATGGGTGGGTGGGGATGGATTGATGGGTGGGGATGGATAGATATGGGTGGGGAAGGGTGGCAATGGATAGATGGGTGGGGATGGATAGATGGGAATGGGTGGGGATAGATGGGAATGGGTGGGTGGGGATGGATAGATGGGTGGGTTAGGGATAGATGGGAATGGGTGAGGATAGATGGGAATGGGTGAGGATAGATGGGAATGGGTGAGGATAGATGGGAATGGGTGAGGATAGATGGGAATGGGTGGGTGGGGATGGATAGATGGGAATGGATAGATATGGGTGAGGATGGATGGGTAAGGATGGATAGATATGGGTGGGGATGGATGGGAGTGGATAGATATGGGTGGGGGTAGGTGGGGATGGATGGGAGTGGATAGATATGGGTGGGGGTAGGTGGGGATAGATGGGTGGGTGGTGATGGATACATTGATGGGAGTGGATGGATAGATAGATGGGTGGGGTGGGTGGGGTGGGGATGGATAGATGAGAGTGGTTAGATGGGAATGGTTGGGTGGGGATGGGTGGTAATGGATAGATGGGTGGGGATGAAGAGATGGGAATGGGTGGGGATGGATAGATGGGTGGGTTGTGGATGGGAA
The DNA here is from genome assembly GCF_040206685.1 of Ascaphus truei. Classification (NCBI taxonomy): domain Eukaryota; kingdom Metazoa; phylum Chordata; class Amphibia; order Anura; family Ascaphidae; genus Ascaphus; species Ascaphus truei. Next base: position 579,981 of record NW_027453863.1, on the reverse strand, counting down.
CGGATAGATATGGGTGAGGATGGGTGGGTAAGGATGGATAGATGGGTGGGGTGGTGATGGATGGGAGTGGATAGATATGGGTGGGGGTGGGTGATGATGGATAGATGTATGGGGATGGACGGGTTGGGGATAGATGTATGGGGATGGATGGGTATGGGTAGAGATGAGTGAGGATAGATGGGAATGGGTGGGGATAGATGGGAATGGGTGGGTGGGGGTGGATAGATGGACGGGGGTGGATAGATATGGGTGGGGATAGATAGATGGGTGGGTGATGATGGATGGGTGTGGATAGATATGGGTGCGGGTGGGTGGGGATGGGAGTGTATAGATATGGATGGGGATGGACGGGTTGGGGATAGATGTATGGGGATGGATAGATGGGTATGGGTAGAGATGGATTGGGGATAGATGGGAAAGGGTGGGTGGGGATGGATAGATGGACGGGGTGGATAGATATGGGTGGGGATGGACGGGTTGGGGATAGATGGGTGGGGAATGGATAGATTGGAATGGGGGTGAGGTAGATATGGGGGGTGGGGATAGATCATTATGGGGTGGGTGGGGAACTGATAGATGGGTGGGGATGGATAGATAATGGATATGGGGGTGGGTGTTAGATGGGAATGGGGGGGATAGATAGATATGGGGTGGGTGGTTGAATGGATAGATGGATGGGGATGGATAGATTTTGGATATGGGGGTGGGTGTTAGATGGGAATGGGGGGGGGGTGATAGATGGGAATGGGGGGTGGGGATAGATATGGGGGTGGGTGATTGAATGGATAGATGGATGGGGATGGATAGATTTTGGATATGGGGGTGGGTGTTAGATGGGAAGGGGGGGTGGGTGATAGATGGGAATGGGGGGGTGGGGATAGATATGGGGGGGGATAGATATGGGGTTGAGTGGGGAATGGATAGATGGGTGGGAATGGATAGATAATGGATATGGGGGTGGGTGTTAGATGGGAATGGGGGGGTGGGTGATAGATGGGAATGGGGGGGTGGGGATAGATATATATGGGGTGGGTGGGGAATGGATAGATGGATGGGGATGGATAGATAATGGATATGGGGGTGGGTGTTAGATGGGAATGGGGGGTGGGGATAGATAGATATGGGGGTGGGTGGGGAATGGATATGGGGGTGGGTGTTAGATGGGAATGGGGGGTGGGTGTTAGATGGGAATGGGGGGTGGGTGTTAGATGGGAATGGGGGGGTGGGGATAGATAGATATGGGGGTGGGTGGGGAATGGATAGATGGATGGGGATGGATAGATAATGGATATGGGGGTGGGTGTTAGATGGGAATGGGGGGTGGGTGTTAGATGGGAATGGGGGGTGGGTGTTAGATGGGAATGGGGGGTGGGTGTTAGATGGGAATGGGGGTGTGGGGATAGATAGATATGGGGTTGGGTGAGGAATGGATAGATGGATGGGGATGGATAGATAATGGATATGGGGGTGGGTGTTAGATGGGAATGGGGGGGTGGGGATAGATATGGGGGTGGGTGGGGAATGGATAGATGGATGGGGATGGATAGATAATGGATATGGGGGTGGGTGTTAGATGGGAATGGGGGGTGGGTGTTAGATGGGAATGGGGGAGTGGGTGTTAGATGGGAATGGGGGGGTGGGTGTTAGATGGGAATGGGGGGGTGGGGATAGATAGATATGGGGTTGGGTGAGGAATGGATAGATGGATGGGGATGGATAGATAATGGATATGGGGGTGGGTGATAGATGGGAATGGGGGGGTGGGGATAGATATGGGGGTGGGTGGGGAATGGATAGATGGATGGGGATGGATAGATAATGGATATGGGGGTGGGTGTTAGATGGGAATGGGGGGTGGGTGTTAGATGGGAATGGGGGGGTGGGGATAGATATGGGGTTGGTTGAAGAATGGATAGATGGATGGGAATGGGGGATGGGTGATAGATGGGAATGGGGGGTGGGGATAGATATGGGGGTGGGGATAGATAGATATGGGGGTGGGTGGTTGAATGGATAGATGGATGGGGATAGATAGATATGGGGGTGGGTGGTTGAATGGATAGATGGATGGGGATGGATAGATATGGGGTTGGGTGGGGAATGGATAGATGGGTGGGGATGGATAGATAATGGATATGGGGGTGGGTGTTAGATGGGAATGGGGGGGGTGGGTGTTAGATGGGAATGGGGGGGTGGGGATAGATAGATATGGGGTTGGGTGGGGAATGGATAGATGGGTGGGGATGGATAATGGATATGGGGGTGGGTGATAGATGGGAATGGGGGGTGGGGATAGATAGATATGGGGTTGGGTGGGGAATGGATAGATGGGTGGGGATGGATAGATAATGGATATGGGGGTGGGTGATAGATGGGAATGGGGGGGTGGGGATAGATATGGGGGTGGGATAGATATGGGGGTGGGTGGTTGAATGGATAGATGGATGGGGATGGATAGATTTTGGGGTGGGTGTTACATGGATATAGTACAAGGGGTGTAGACTCAGATAACCGGTCCCTTTATGGTGACGTCACCACGTCATCAACCTTTTCCGCCAGTCTTACCCGAATGAAAGATGGAGGGCGCTACTTCCGGAAGTGACGCGTAATACTGTAGGCGCGCGCGGAGACGTCAGTGTCGCACGTTGGTGACGTCATATCGCGGAAGTACCTGGCTGTGCTCAGCTACCGGGCGCCGCCATGCACCGGAGAGGGGTCGGTGCGGGTGCGATCGCCAAAAAGAAGCTGGCAGAGGTGAGCGGCCCGTGTACCCGGGGCTGAGCCCTGCCCCCCAATCTTCCCAGCCCTGACCTCTCCCCCCAAATCTCTCCCCAGCACCCCCAATCTCTCCCCAGCCCTGACCTCTGCACCCCCAATCTCTCCCCAGCCCTGACCTCTGCACCCCCAATCTCTCCCCAGCCCTGACCTCTGCCCCCCCCCAATCTTCCCCCAGCCCTGACCTCTGCCCCCCCAATCTCTCCCCAGCCCTGACCTCTGCCCCCCCCAATCTCTCCCCAGCCCTGACCTCTGCCCCCCCCAATCTTTCCCCAGCCCTGACCTCTGCCCCCCAATCTCTCCCCAGCCCTGACCTCTGCCCCCCCCAATCTCTCCCCAGCCCTGACCTCTGCCCCCCCCCAATCTCTCCCCAGCCCTGACCTCTGCCCCCCCCAATCTCTCCCCAGCCCTGACCTCTGCCCCCCCCAATCTCTCCCCAGCCCTAACCTCTGCCCCCCCCCCAATCTCTCCCCAGCCCTGACCTCTGCCCCCCCCAATCTCTCCCCAGCCCTGACCCCAATCTCTCCCCAGCCCTGACCCCAATCTCTCCCCAGCCCTGACCCCCAATCTCTCCCCAGCCCTGACCCCCAATCTCTCCCCAGCCCTGACCCCCAATCTCTCCCCAGCCCTGACCCCCAATCTCTCCCCAGCCCTGACCCCCAATCTCTCCCCAGCCCTGACCCCCAATCTCTCCCCAGCCCTGACCCCCAATCTCTCCCCAGCCCTGACCCCCAATCTCTCCCCAGCCCTGACCCCCCAATCTCTCCCCAGCCCTGACCCCCAATCTCTCCCCAGCCCTGACCCCCAATCTGTCCCCAGCCCTGACCCCCAATCTGTCCCCAGCCCTGACCCCCAATCTCTCCCCAGCCCTGACCTCTATTTCCCGTCATGCCCTAACCCATATATTAGGTTTGATTTATACCACAGAGTGTTTCTGTTGTATATGCTAAATGTTGGTGGGGCTCAGGGACATGTAGGACCCCTCCTCTCCCAGTTCAGGGACATGTAGGACCCCTCCTCTCCCAGTTCAGGGACATGTAGGACCCCTCCTCTCCCAGTTCAGGGACATGTAGGACCCCTCCTCCCTCCTCTCCCAGTTCAGGGACATGTAGGACCCCTCCTCTCCCAGTTCAGGGACATGTCTGTCCTTTTTATTCCAGGCTAAGTACAAGGAGCGCGGGACAGTCCTGGCTGAGGATCAGCTGGTTCAGGTGAGCAGAATCCACCATCTTTTCACTTTAACAGCCTCCCAATTCTGTGCGCATTTCTATACTCTCTTTCATTAGCCGGAGACTAATTGTGGGATGTGTAATATCCTCCCCGTCTCCTCTTCCGCTTCATTGCATTCAACAAGTGTTGCTTAGCCCTGTCGCTCATGTAGTTTCCCCAAGAACCAGGCCCCCACATGAAGCCACACCGTGCCCGTCACACCCTTTAAATGTTTGTATTGTACCCGCTGCCCTGTGTGGTCAGGGAGAGACACCTCCTGGGTTCCCCCTTTCTGTTTCAGATGTCCAGGCAGCTGGAGATGTTCAAGACCAATCTGGAAGAGTTTGCCAGTAAACATAAGCAAGAAATTCGCAAAAATCCCCAGTTCCGGGTCCAGTTTCAAGACATGTGCGCAACGATTGGCGTGGATCCGCTGGCGTGTAAGCTCCATATGACATTCACTGCCGTTAGGCGCTGTGGTTAGAGTATTGGTGTTAAACAGGTGTATGTATGTATATCTTTATTTATATAGCGCCATTAATGTACACAGCACTTCACAGCAGTAATACACACAACAGTCATATAAATAACACATCATGGGAATAAGTGCATCAGACATAAAAGTAACACTGTGGAAAAGGCGTTCCTGCTCCGAAGAGCTTACAATCTAATTGGTAGGGAATGTATTCACTTCCTACCTGAACCCCTCACTTCTTGGGGTGGCATACACAGAGTAACACCGTTGAATCTGTGACCGCACCTCCGGTGCTTCTCACTATATATACACGTGGGTTGTGTGATTATAAACGTTGCCGTGTGTGCGTTCTCTCGGGAGATCTGGAGTAATAGTCTCACCTTTTTTTTGCACTGTACATTTGCGTCTCTGGTTGTATGGGGAGAACATGGCAAGATTGTACAGATCACAGCTAAGCAAATGCTGCATTTTAAGCACGTGACTGCAGAGTTTGTCCTGACTCCTACATGGTTAATAACAAGCTTTAATCAAATTAGTTTACAAGTCCTTTAAAGACCCAAACTACATAGTTAGAATGACTGAGGAGGATGCTATAAACACTAACTAGAGCACAAAAGATACTCTGTCAATAAGAGTGACAATCCATACCCTGCGGGGAATGTTGCTATCCGTCTCCTCCGCCCGGTACTGATATCACAGAGGCACACACGTATTCCAGTGGAGGTTATTGTAACCACCCCGCCCAGCCATAAGAACACCTTCCACGGCGAAACTCAAAGCACCTAGTGTTCCTTGTGTAAAAGGACACACGGAAAAGACGGTGTAAACTGCGTACTGATAACCACGCATAGATAGTAAATGAATCACACAAGCTGCTAGATAAATGAAGCATTAGGTGTTTACACCAGGACGACACTGACTCTGCTCAGTTGAGCAGTATCCCATACGCACTGAATCTCTCCCAGGCGCCTGCTCAGCTGGGAGTCCGAGCTGTTCTGGGAGGCGAGGGGGTCCTCCGTTGTTTATCTAGCATCTTGTGTGAATCAGTAAGCAGTTTACACCATCTATTTTCTCTGTCCTTTTACACAAGGAACATTATTGCTTTGAATTTCACCTTGCAAGGTGATTGCATAGCTGGGGAGGGTGGTTACGATAGCCGACACAAGGACGCCATTTTCACACCTCTGTAGACTTTGATGCTGATGAAGGCTTCTGCGTCCTGTTCTTTTTCAGCTGGGAAAGGATTCTGGTCAGAAATGCTCGGAGTGGGGGACTTTTATTATGAGCTGGGGGTTCAGATAATAGAAGTGTGTCTGGCTCTGAAACACCGCAACGGAGGTGAGTGAAATAAGGGCAGTTGTGTGTGTGTGTGTGTGTATCTTCATTGATTTTGAGTTCTCAGACATTGAATATTGGGGGCTTGACATGTATACGATCTGAAAGGAAAAGTGGGGACAATTGTGTGACAGAAATAGTGCGAGTCTTGTACGAGGAACAAAACCTGGGTGGGTCCTGTGCAGCCTGAGGGGGGGGAGACACACACACACACACACACCCCTCTGTCCTCACAGGAAGGCTGGGGGGAAGCAGGCCACTCGTTACTTTCCTGTGTGATTTTACACGAATAGGAAAGGCTGTACAACTCTGCAACATGCAGGTAACGCTGAGCCCGGGCTTTACCGTGCCTCCTCCCTGCAGGCCTCATCACCCTGACTGAGCTCCATCAGCAGGTCCTGAAGGGGAGAGGGAAGCTCGCTCAGGACGTGAGTCAGTGAGTATCCGCGGGGTCACGGGGAGCAGTCAAGGAATATCCGCGGGGTCACGGGGAGCAGTCACGGAATATCCGCGGGGTCACGGGGAGCAGTCAAGGAATGTCCGCGGGGTCACGGGGAGCAGTCACGGAATGTCCGCGGGGTCACGGGGAGCGGTCAAGGAATGTCCGCGGGGTCACGGGGAGCGGTCAAGGAATGTCCGCGGGGTTACGGGGAGCGGTCACGGAATGTCCGCGGGGTCACGGGGAGCGGTCACGGAATGTCCGCGGGGAGCGGTCACTGAGTGTCCGCGGGGAGCGGTCACTGAGTGTCCGCGGGGAGCGGTCACTGAGTGTCCGCGGGGAGCGGTCACTGAGTGTCCGCGGGGAGCGGTCACTGAGTGTCCGCGGGGAGCGGTCACTGAGTGTCCGCGGGGAGCGGTCACTGAGTGTCCGCGGGGAGCGGTCACTGAGTGTCCGCGGGGAGCGGTCACTGAGTGTCCGCGGGGAGCGGTCACTGAGTGTCCGCGGGGAGCGGTCACTGAGTGTCCGCGGGGAGCGGTCACTGAGTGTCCGCGGGGAGCGGTCACTGAGTGTCCGCGGGGAGCGGTCACTGAGTGTCCGCGGGGAGCGGTCACTGAGTGTCCGCGGGGAGCGGTCACTGAGTGTCCGCGGGGAGCGGTCAGTCCGCGGGGTTAATGGGAGAAGTACTTGCGCTCTGAACAGACGCTGACACATTTGTGCTGTTTCAGGGACGATGTCATTCGAGCGATTAAGAAGTTAAAGGTTCTGGGAAATGGGTTTGGTATTATTCCTGTCGGAGGTTCTTACCTGGTCCAGTCCGTTCCGGCCGAGCTGAACATGGACCACACCGTCGTCTTACAGCTGGCAGAGGTAGGTAAAGGGCGTGTGCAGACAGAACAACCCCGATCCGTGCAGCGCCCCCGCTCGCGGCGTCTCGCGCCCCCCGCTCGCGGCGTCTCGCGGCCCCCGCTCGCGGCGTCTCGCGTCCCCCGCTCGCGGCGTCCCCCGCTCGCGGCGTCTCGCGGCGTCTCGCGCCCCCCGCTCGCGGCGTCTCGCGTCCCCCGCTCGCGGCGTCTCGCGTCCCCCGCTCGCGGCGTCTCGCGCCCCCCGCTCGCGGCGTCTCGCGGCGTCTCGCGCCCCCCGCTCGCGGCGTCTCGCGCCCCCCGCTCGCGGCGTCTCGCGCCCCCCGCTCGCGGCGTCTCGCGCCCCCCGCTCGCGGCGTCTCGCGCCCCCCGCTCGCGGCGTTACCCCCCTAGGGAATACTGCAAATAAAACCTGTGCGTAGAGTCCTTTGCGCGGTTATTTAGATTACTTGTAGCGGCCGCCTGGACCCCGCTCGCGGCGTCTCGCGTCCCCCGCTCGCGGCGTCTCGCGTCCCCCGCTCGCGGCGTCTCGCGTCCCCCGCTCGCGGCGTCTTTGCGCGGTTATTTAGATTACTTGTAGCGGGCGCCAGGACTCCGCTCATCTCAGCTGCAAAATATATATATATTTTTTTCCACAGAAAAAAGGATTTGTGACAGTCAGTGAAATTAAATCAAGTTTAAACTGGGAGACAGAACGAGCCAAACACGTACTGGTAAGTAGCACCCAGAGTCTGCGGTGTATAGGAACACCCAGATTCCGAGTCTGCGGTGTATAGGAACACCCAGATTCCGAGTCTGCGGTGTATAGGAACACCCAGATTCTGAGTCTCCGGTATATAGGAACACCCAGATTCCGAGTCTCCGGGGTATAGGAACACCCAGATTCCGAGTCTCCAGTATATAGGAACACCCAGATTCCGAGTCTGCGGTGTATAGGAACACCCAGATTCTGAGTCTCCGGTATATAGGAACACCCAGATTCCGAGTCTCCGGGGTATAGGAACACCCAGATTCCGAGTCTCCAGTATATAGGAACACCCAGATTCCGAGTCTGCGGTTTATAGGAACACCCAGATTCCGAGTCTGCGGTGTATAGGAACACCCAGATTCCGAGTCTGCGGTGTATAGGAACACCCAGATTCCGAGTCTGCGGTGTATAGGAACACCCAGATTCCGAGTCTCCGGTGTATAGGAACACCCAGATTCCGAGTCTGCGGTATATAGGAACACCCAGATTCTGAGTCTGCGGTATATAGGAACACCCAGATTCTGAGTCTGCGGTGTATAGGAACACCCAGATTCTGAGTCTGCGGTGTATAGGAACACCCAGATTCCGAGTCTCCGGTATATAGGAACACCCAGATTCTGAGTCTCCGGTATATAGGAACACCCAGATTCCGAGTCTCCGGTATATAGGAACACCCAGATTCTGAGTCTGCGGTATATAGGAACACCCAGATTCTGAGTCTGCGGTATATAGGAACACCCAGATTCTGAGTCTCCGGTATATAGGAACACCCAGATTCTGCGGTATATAGGAACACCCCGAGTCTGCGGTATATAGGAACACCCAGATTCTGCGGTATATAGGAACACCCCGAGTCTGCGGTATATAGGAACACCCCGAGTCTGCGGTATATAGGAACACCCAGATTCTGCGGTATATAGGAACACCCCGAGTCTGCGGTATATAGGAACACCCAGATTATGCGGTATATAGGAACACCCCGAGTCTGCGGTATATAGGAACACCCAGATTCTGCGGTATATAGGAACACCCAGATTCTGCGGTATATAGGAACACCCCGAGTCTGCGGTATATAGGAACACCCAGATTCTGCGGTATATAGGAACACCCAGAGTCTGCGGTATATAGGAACACCCCGAGTCTGCGGTATATAGGAACACCCAGATTCTGCGGTATATAGGAACACCCCGAGTCTGCGGTATATAGGAACACCCAGATTATGCGGTATATAGGAACACCCCGAGTCTGCGGTATATAGGAACACCCAGATTCTGCGGTATATAGGAACACCCAGATTCTGCGGTATATAGGAACACCCCGAGTCTGCGGTATATAGGAACACCCAGATTCTGCGGTATATAGGAACACCCAGATTCTGCGGTATATAGGAACACCCAGAGTCTGCGGTATATAGGAACACCCAGATTCTGCGGTATATAGGAACACCCCGAGTCTGCGGTATATAGGAACACCCAGATTCTGAGTCTGCGGTATATAGGAACACCCAGATTCTGAGTCTCCGGTATATAGGAACACCCAGATTCTGAGTCTCCGGTATATAGGAACACCCAGATTCCGAGTCTGCGGTATATAGGAACACCCAGATTCCGAGTCTGCGGTATATAGGAACACCCAGATTCCGAGTCTCCGGTATATAGGAACACCCAGATTCCGAGTCTCCGGTATATAGGAACACCCAGATTCCGAGTCTCCGGTATATAGGAACACCCAGATTCCGAGTCTCCGGTATATAGGAACACCCAGATTCCGAGTCTCCGGTATATAGGAACACCCAGATTCCGAGTCTGCGGTATATAGGAACACCCAGATTCCGAGTCTCCGGTATATAGGAACACCCAGATTCCGAGTCTGCGGTGTATAGGAACACCCAGATTCCGAGTCTGCGGTGTATAGGAACACCCAGATTCCGAGTCTGCGGTGTATAGGAACACCCAGATTCTGAGTCTCCGGTATATAGGAACACCCAGATTCCGAGTCTCCGGGGTATAGGAACACCCAGATTCCGAGTCTCCAGTATATAGGAACACCCAGATTCCGAGTCTGCGGTGTATAGGAACACCCAGATTCTGAGTCTCCGGTATATAGGAACACCCAGATTCCGAGTCTCCGGGGTATAGGAACACCCAGATTCCGAGTCTCCAGTATATAGGAACACCCAGATTCCGAGTCTGCGGTTTATAGGAACACCCAGATTCCGAGTCTGCGGTGTATAGGAACACCCAGATTCCGAGTCTGCGGTGTATAGGAACACCCAGATTCCGAGTCTGCGGTATATAGGAACACCCAGATTCTGAGTCTGCGGTATATAGGAACACCCAGATTCCGAGTCTGCGGTGTATAGGAACACCCAGATTCCGAGTCTGCGGTGTATAGGAACACCCAGATTCCGAGTCTCCGGTATATAGGAACACCCAGATTCTGAGTCTCCGGTATATAGGAACACCCAGATTCCGAGTCTCCGGTATATAGGAACACCCAGATTCTGAGTCTGCGGTATATAGGAACACCCAGATTCTGAGTCTGCGGTATATAGGAACACCCAGATTCTGAGTCTGCGGTGTATAGGAACACCCAGATTCTGAGTCTCCGGTATATAGGAACACCCAGATTCTGCGGTATATAGGAACACCCCGAGTCTGCGGTATATAGGAACACCCAGATTCTGCGGTATATAGGAACACCCCGAGTCTGCGGTATATAGGAACACCCAGATTATGCGGTATATAGGAACACCCCGAGTCTGCGGTATATAGGAACACCCAGATTCTGCGGTATATAGGAACACCCAGATTCTGCGGTATATAGGAACACCCCGAGTCTGCGGTATATAGGAACACCCAGATTCTGCGGTATATAGGAACACCCAGAGTCTGCGGTATATAGGAACACCCAGAGTCTGCGGTATATAGGAACACCCCGAGTCTGCGGTATATAGGAACACCCAGATTCTGCGGTATATAGGAACACCCCGAGTCTGCGGTATATAGGAACACCCAGATTATGCGGTATATAGGAACACCCCGAGTCTGCGGTATATAGGAACACCCAGATTCTGCGGTATATAGGAACACCCCGAGTCTGCGGTATATAGGAACACCCAGATTCTGCGGTATATAGGAACACCCAGATTCTGCGGTATATAGGAACACCCAGAGTCTGCGGTATATAGGAACACCCAGATTCTGCGGTATATAGGAACACCCCGAGTCTGCGGTATATAGGAACACCCAGATTCTGAGTCTGCGGTATATAGGAACACCCAGATTCTGAGTCTCCGGTATATAGGAACACCCAGATTCTGAGTCTCCGGTATATAGGAACACCCAGATTCCGAGTCTGCGGTATATAGGAACACCCAGATTCCGAGTCTGCGGTATATAGGAACACCCAGATTCCGAGTCTCCGGTATATAGGAACACCCAGATTCCGAGTCTCCGGTATATAGGAACACCCAGATTCCGAGTCTCCGGTATATAGGAACACCCAGATTCCGAGTCTCCGGTATATAGGAACACCCAGATTCCGAGTCTCCGGTATATAGGAACACCCAGATTCCGAGTCTGCGGTATATAGGAACACCCAGATTCTGAGTCTCCGGTATATAGGAACACCCAGATTCCGAGTCTCCGGTATATAGGAACACCCAGATTCCGAGTCTCCGGTATATAGGAACACCCAGATTCCGAGTCTCCGGTATATAGGAACACTCAGATTCCGAGTCTCCGGTATATAGGAACACCCAGATTCCGAGTCTCCGGTATATAGGAACACCCAGATTCCGAGTCTCCGGTATATAGGAACACCCAGATTCTGAGTCTCCGGTATATAGGAACACCCAGATTCTGAGTCTCCGGTATATAGGAACACCCAGATTCTGAGTCTCCGGGGTATAGGAACACCCAGATTCTGAGTCTCCGGTATATAGGAACACCCAGATTCTGAGTCTGCGGTATATAGGAACACCCAGATTCTGAGTCTGCGGTATATAGGAACACCCAGATTCTGAGTCTCCGGTATATAGGAACACCCAGATTCTGAGTCTCCGGGGTATAAGACCGTGCTGTAAGTGGCACCCAGATTGTGGTGTATAGGATCACACATTGCAATACTGTTTAGTCTGTGCGCAGGGCCACAGAGAATAATCTCACACTGCAATATACACAACCTCTGTAATAACGATGCCCTTCCTGTGTATAAAGCTTACCCAGTCTCGCCCTCCTCGGGATAAGAGTTCCCAATACTATCTCACTTACTTTGTAATCCGTGGCTGTTTTGCAGAACAGCACCGGCCCCTGGGTTAGTACGGCACGTGGGATCCGGGTACTGATACTGCGATTAGTGACCTCTCTCTCCCCCTACCCCCCACTCAGGAACACTTACTGAAGGAAGGTTTGGCGTGGCTGGACACGCAGACAGCCGGCGACGCGCACTACTGGCTCCCCGCGCTCTTTACTGAACTTTACTCTCAACAAATTACTCCCGAGGAGGCAATGGCGGCGATTCCGTAACCCCCGCGCTCACGGCGGAGACCTATTCCGTAACCCCCGCGCTCACGGCAGAGACCTATTCCGTAACCCCCGCGCTCACGGCAGAGACCTATTCCGTAACCCCCGCCCTCACGGAGACCTACAAGCAGGGACAGCCGTGTCCGTAATGGAAAATATCACCAGTGCTAAAAACAAACAAACAAATATTCATAAAGCTGTTAAACAGCAGAACGTACCTCCCCCCCCCCCCCACTGGTCCTGATCCAATATACACGCGCTATACTGCACACCATTTCCCAGGCTGGAGGAGATATCGGCTCAGTTTAAACCAAGGGGACTAACGTCTTCTCCGGCTGCGGGAAGCAGCTTCAGAGACGGTCAATGTCTGTTATCCTGTGGGAATAAAGATACAAAAAAAAGTCTCTCTAGATTTCACAAACGCTTCTTACATAGTGTGTGCAGAAAGCGGGTGTTACCCGTCACCGCGTCACCCTGCTGTGGGGGATAGTAGGAGGGTGAGTGTAATCTCATGACACCGGGTGCTAAGAGAACCTCAGTTATAAGCCGTGTGCTTGTTTAATTAGGGGAAAGTAGCTCACGTTACAGCCCAGATCTCCACAGCCACCACACACTGAAAGCAACTTCCCATAGGGGCAAGTGTCTGGCGGAGCCGGGGTTAACGTTTCATTCACAACCTTAGACACGGCTGGGAGTTCTGCTGGACAGCACCAGTTCTCCAGCCCGGAAGAACCATGGACCATGTGTCCACATGGCGGCGTGACTCATGCTGCTGCCGTACGTGGCGGCGTGACGTATGCTGCTGCCGTATGTGGCGGCGTGACGTATGCTGCTGCCGTACGTGGCGGCGTGACATGCTGCTGCCAGCGTGACTCATGCTGCTGCCGTACGTGGCGGCGTGACGTATGCTGCTGCCGTACGTGGCGGCGTGACGTATGCTGCTGCCGTACGTGGCGGCGTGACTCATGCTGGCGCCGTGCAGTAACTAGAGACACCATGCACCAGAGCCAGGCCAATGTTAAGAAACAAATGACTTCGAAGCCTTGATTTATTCCTGCAGCGAACGTGTATAATTCCTAAACAGACAAAGCCCGGGCGTTAAAGGACAAAGTGCGTTTTGTGGGGTGGAAAATGTCAATTAAAAAGGTTGTATCTGCTGTCAGGTCTCGCACACACACTGGGGCTCTCGTGGGGTAACGCTTTGCCGTCTGCCAGGACGAAAATCTTTGGTTTGTCTGGGCCAATAAATGATCATCCCTCAGAGATCAGGAATGGAGTCAGAAAGTGCCGCCCCCGCGCTAGGTGCCGAGCGCCGGGGTTCAGGCGGCCGTGTGCGTCTGCCTCACGGTTAGAAGATGCTGGCGTCTCCTCCGTTCTTGGCAGGGCGGTGAGCAGCGAGCGGAGCGCACATCCTCCACACAGCAGCCAACGCAAAGTGGCTTTGTGTAACACAAAGTCTGTCTGTGTTCAGCACAGCCCGTGGTACTCGGCTCCCCCTGATCTAGCGCTGTGTCCGACGTAGCGGGGCTGAAGACTACGCGCCGTTCCCGTGGGACGTTCAGGGCTTGGAGTTTCCCTGTGTGTCTGGTTCTGTCTCCGAGGAGCTCGAGTCCGAATCTACGACCACGTTCTCCCGCTGGTGTTTCTCGCGCACTTTCTGCTGAATGATCTGCAGGCGGCTGAGCAAAGACCGATAGTCAAAGTGTCCCCGCTTCTCCCCAAAGGGGTCCTGAAAAACACAACAAGCCGTGAATGCCAGGAGCTGCGCCGCCGGCGATGTATCTATCCGCAACGCTCTATACCCGGGAGCGCGGCGCACTCTCCTGCAGGCTCCGACACCTCTGTATGGACCAACAGGAGACGCTCGGAAACAGGCTTCCCACTCTCCGAGAGCGCGGGTCCCATCACACGCTGGTCATTAAAAAGGTATCGGAGCCCGCGGGGAATGGGAGCTGTAATCAGGAGAGGAGCATTGTATTCATTACGGGATTTCTATCCAGATAGAAACGAGCGGCAGAGACGTGCAGCACTGTATAGTAATAGCGAGTGTCACCAACTCTCCCAGACTAAAAGAAAGGAATATGCTTAGCCTGCCGTGTTCCCTCTGTATACCAACAGTCACCCGCAGGGGGATCACAGGAGCATTCCCTCTGTATACCAACAGTCACCCGCAGGGGGATCACAGGAGCATTCCCTCTGTATAACAACAGTCACCCGCAGAGGGATTACAGGGGCTTTCAGTCTGTAACCCCCACGTACAGCCCGGCACAGAACATTACGGGGTCTCGGGATGAGGCCCCCAGGGAGGGGCTTTCAGTCTGTAACCCCCACGTACAGCCCGGCACAGAACATTACGGGGTCTCGGGATGAGACACCCAGGGAGGGGCTTTCAGTCTGTAATCCCCACGTACAGCCCGGCACAGAACATTACAGGGACCCCCAGGGAGGGGCTTTCAGTCTGTAATCCCCACGTACAGCCCGGCACAGAACATTACAGGGACCCCCAGGGAGGGGCTTTCAGTCTGTAATCCCCACGTACAGCCCGGCACAGAACATTACAGGGACCCCCAGGGAGGGGCTTTCAGTCTATAACCCCCACGTACAGCCCGGCACAGAACATTACAGGGACCCCCAGGGAGGGGCTTTCAGTCTGTAACCCCCACGTACAGCCCGGCACAGAACATTACAGGGACCCCCAGGGAGGGGCTTTCAGTCTGTAATCCCCACGTACAGCCCGGCACAGAACATTACAGGGACCCCCAGGGAGGGGCTTTCAGTCTATAACCCCCACGTACAGCCCGGCACAGAACATTACAGGAACCCCCAGGGAGGGGCTTTCAGTCTGTAATCCCCACGTACAGCCCGGTACAGAACATTACAGGGACCCCCAGGGAGGGGCTTTCAGTCTGTAACCCCCACGTACAGCCCGGCACAGAACATTACAGGAACCCCCAGGGAGGGGCTTTCAGTCTATAATCCCCACGTACAGCCCGGCACAGAACATTACAGGGACCCCCAGGGAGGGGCTTTCAGTCTGTAACCCCCACGTACAGCCCGGCACAGAACATTACAGGGACCCCCAGGGAGGGGCTTTCAGTCTGTAACCCCCACGTACAGCCCGGCACAGAACATTACAGGGACCCCCAGGGAGGGGCTTTCAGTCTGTAATCCCCACGTACAGCCCGGCACAGAACATTACAGGGACCCCCAGGGAGGGGCTTTCAGTCTGTAATCCCCACATACAGCCCGGCACAGAACATTACAGGAACTCCCAGGGAGGGGCTTTCAGTCTGTAATCCCCACATACAGCCCGGTACAGAACATTACAGGGACCCCCAGGGAGGGGCTTTCAGTCTGTAACCCCCACGTACAGCCCGGCACAGAACATTACAGGAACTCCCAGGGAGAGGCTTTCAGTCTGTAATCCCCACGTACAGCCCGGCACAGAACATTACAGGAACTCCCAGGGAGGGGCTTTCAGTCTGTAATCCCCACATACAGCCCGGTACAGAACATTACAGGGACCCCCAGGGAGGGGCTTTCAGTCTGTAATCCCCACGTACAGCCCGGCACAGAACATTACAGGGACCCCCAGGGAGGGGCTTTCAGTCTGTAATCCCCACGTACAGCCCGGTACAGAACATTACAGGGACCCCCAGGGAGGGGCTTTCAGTCTGTAACCCCCACGTACAGCCCGGTACAGAACATTACAGGGACCCCCAGGGAGGGGCTTTCAGTCTGTAACCCCCACGTACAGCCCGGCACAGAACATTACAGGGACCCCCAGGGAGGGGCTTTCAGTCTGTAATCCCCACGTACAGCCCGGCACAGAACATTACAGGAACTCCCAGGGAGGGGCTTTCAGTCTGTAACCCCCACGTACAGCCCGGCACAGAACATTACAGGGACCCCCAGGGAGGGGCTTTCAGTCTATAACCCCCACGTACAGCCCGGCACAGAACATTACAGGAACCCCCAGGGAGGGGCTTTCAGTCTGTAATCCCCACGTACAGCCCGGTACAGAACATTACAGGAACCCCCAGGAAGGGGCTTTCAGTCTGTAATCCCCACGTACAGCCCGGCACAGAACATTACAGGAACCCCCAGGGAGGGGCTTTCAGTCTATAACCCCCACGTACAGCCCGGCACAGAACATTACAGGGACCCCCAGGGAGGGGCTTTCAGTCTGTAACCCCCACGTACAGTCTGTTAAAGAACATTACAGGGACCCCCAGGGAGGGGCTTTCAGTCTATAACCCCCACGTACAGCCCGGCACAGAACATTACAGGAACCCCCAGGGAGGGGCTTTCAGTCTGTAACCCCCACGTACAGCCCGGCACAGAACATTACAGGGACCCCCAGGGAGGGGCTTTCAGTCTGTAATCCCCACGTACAGCCCGGCACAGAACATTACAGGAACTCCCAGGGAGGGGCAGTCTGTAATCCCCACGTACAGCCCGGCACAGAACATTACAGGGACCCCCAGGGAGGGGCTTTCAGTCTATAACCCCCAAATACAGCCCGGCACAGAACATTACAGGGACCCCCAGGGAGGGGCTTTCAGTCTGTAACCCCCACGTACAGCCCGGCACAGAACATTACAGGGACCCCCAGGGAGGGGCTTTCAGTCTGTAATCCCCACGTACAGCCCGGCACAGAACATTACAGGGACCCCCAGGGAGGGGCTTTCAGTCTATAACCCCCAAATACAGCCCGGCACAGAACATTACAGGGACCCCCAGGGAGGGGCTTTCAGTCTGTAACCCCCACGTACAGCCCGGCACAGAACATTACAGGGACCCCCAGGGAGGGGCTTTCAGTCTGTAATCCCCACGTACAGCCCGGCACAGAACATTACAGGGACCCCCAGGGAGGGGCTTTCAGTCTATAACCCCCAAATACAGCCCGGCACAGAACATTACAGGGACCCCCAGGGAGGGGCTTTCAGTCTGTAACCCCCACGTACAGCCCGGCACAGAACATTACAGGGACCCCCAGGGAGAGGCTTTCAGTCTGTAATCCCCACATACAGCCCGGTACAGAACATTACAGGAACCCCCAGGGAGGGGCTTTCAGTCTATAACCCCCACGTACAGCCCGGCACAGAACATTACAGGGACCCCCAGGGAGAGGCTTTCAGTCTGTAACCCCCACGTACAGCCCGGCACAGAACATTACAGGAACCCCCAGGGAGGGGCTTTCAGTCTATAACCCCCACGTACAGCCCGGCACAGAACATTACAGGAACCCCCAGGGAGGGGCTTTCAGTCTGTAATCCCCACGTACAGCCCGGTACAGAACATTACAGGAACCCCCAGGGAGGGGCTTTCAGTCTGTAATCCCCACGTACAGCCCGGCACAGAACATTACAGGAACCCCCAGGGAGGGGCTTTCAGTCTATAACCCCCACGTACAGCCCGGCACAGAACATTACAGGGACCCCCAGGGAGGGGCTTTCAGTCTGTAACCCCCACGTACAGTCTGTTAAAGAACATTACAGGGACCCCCAGGGAGGGGCTTTCAGTCTATAACCCCCACGTACAGCCCGGCACAGAACATTACAGGAACCCCCAGGGAGGGGCTTTCAGTCTGTAACCCCCACGTACAGCCCGGCACAGAACATTACAGGGACCCCCAGGGAGGGGCTTTCAGTCTGTAATCCCCACGTACAGCCCGGCACAGAACATTACAGGAACTCCCAGGGAGGGGCAGTCTGTAATCCCCACGTACAGCCCGGCACAGAACATTACAGGGACCCCCAGGGAGGGGCTTTCAGTCTATAACCCCCAAATACAGCCCGGCACAGAACATTACAGGGACCCCCAGGGAGGGGCTTTCAGTCTGTAACCCCCACGTACAGCCCGGCACAGAACATTACAGGGACCCCCAGGGAGGGGCTTTCAGTCTGTAATCCCCACGTACAGCCCGGCACAGAACATTACAGGAACCCCCAGGGAGGGGCTTTCAGTCTATAACCCCCACGTACAGCCCGGCACAGAACATTACAGGAACCCCCAGGGAGGGGCTTTCAGTCTGTAATCCCCACGTACAGCCCGGCACAGAACATTACAGGGACCCCCAGGGAGGGGCTTTCAGTCTGTAATCCCCACGTACAGCCCGGCACAGAACATTACAGGAACTCCCAGGGAGGGGCTTTCAGTCTGTAACCCCCACGTACAGCCTGGCACAGAACATTACAGGGACCCCCAGGGAGGGGCTTTCAGTCTGTAATCCCCACGTACAGCCCGGCACAGAACATTACAGGAACTCCCAGGGAGGGGCTTTCAGTCTGTAATCCCCACGTACAGCCCGGCACAGAACATTTACCTGCATATTTTGTCCTTGGAGGTGAAATCTGTCCTTGCAAACAACTTCATAAAAATCATAATATTCCATAAAGGATTTCTCCATAACGCTCCTGCAACAGAGAGAGAGAAATGAAACCGCAGCATTTAAAGCTCCTTAGATAACACAAGCAGCGTTCCTTACTCTAACCTTCCTAGTGTGTCCTCTCGTCCCCCATATTGATGAGTTTCATTCCCCCAGCTCCACCAAACACCGTCTGACAATACCAGCCCTGTCCCTGTTCTTAGCCGCCCGCCGCACGCCACACACTGGGCGCTGTCCAACACACTCACTGCTAGTGTCAGTACTCAATGAGTAGAATATGGGTTATCGGGGCGCAGACGTCATTATTCCCCCGCCGCCCTAATCATGTCTTGGGGAGACAGACTTGAGGTCTTTAGGGCTCAGCTTCGGGACTGGATGAAAAGAAAGTCTTCCCAGGAGAGGGTCCGTTTCTACTTTGGGATTTCCAGGATCCCCCCATCCGACAGCGCCACAACCCGACCGTGCGTATCCCCACATACCGTAAGGTCTCGGGACACTGACACTTCCCCTCTAACATGTCACACACGGCCACTCTAATGGTCTCGTGACGAATGCACTCGTTGTAGTTCTTGCTGTCCCCCGAATGTCTTTCCTTCAAAAAAAACACAACAACAACAAGCACCAATAAGGCAAGCGATACAATGTGCAGACACACAGCAGCGAGGAACCCCCCAACACAACGAGGCTCGTTACCTGCTCAAAGCCGGGCTCGTTGTGGTAAGGATTCTCCGTCATCAGGGACTGGATGGAGATAAGCACTGAGGACAGGCTCTGAGCCGGACTCCACGCAGGTCCAGTCCAAGTCCTACAACCCCAAAGAAACACAATGATATCGCTGGCCAGACAGGGTAACCAGGGGCTGGGTAACCAGGGGCCGGGTAACCAGGGGCCGGGGGCCCACACCCCCAGTCTTGTGTGTAGGAGAAGATGCAGCTGCCATTGTGCAACAGCAGAACCGCAGCAGCAGCCGTCTCTGGCGCGGCCCAGGAACACAAACGCAAGTGACACAGTGAGAGAGACGCGGAGACGCGGAGACGCAGAGACGCTGCCACGCGCACGGCAGGAGCTTACCCTAGAATACTCAGGCAGACTTTGCCATTACGGTAGAAATTGGGATTAAATCTCACAGTATTGTTCCCGGTTGTCATCAGTTTGACGCGAGGCGGGTGGATTGGATAATCTGGAGGACAGCGAAACAGGAACAAGAAGAAGCCTCCTTCGTATGGCGTATCGAACGGGCCGGTGATGAGCGCGTGAATCTGCAAAACAGGAGCCTCGCTACTGAAAAGAACCAACAGGGTGCGGGACAGCAACACATCTCCCCGGTATTACCAGGACCGACCGACGCCCCAATCCCCACCACAGCCGGTATTACCAGGACCGACCGACACACGCACGCCCCAATCCCCACCACAGCCGGTATTACCAGGACCGACCGACACACGCCCCGAGTCACCGCCGTCCAATCCCCACCACAGCCAGCATTACCAGGACCGACCGACACCCCCCCCCCGATCCCCACCACAGCCGGTATTACCAGGACTGACTGACGCACGCCCCGATCCCCACCACAGCCGGTATTACCAGGACCGACCGACACACACCCCGAGTCACCGCCGTCCAATCCCCACCACAGCCAGCATTACCAGGACCAACCGACACCCCCCCCCCCGATCCCCCCCACAGCCGGTATTACCAGGACTGACCGACGCACGCCCCGATCCCCACCACAGCCGGTATTACCAGGACCGACCGACACACACCCCGAGTCACAGCGTTCCTACAATCCCCACCACAGCCGGTATTACCAGGACTGACGCACACCGCGATCCCTACCACAGCCGGTATTACCAGGACTGACTGACGCACACCCCGATCCCTACCACAGCCAGTATTACCAGGACCGACCGACCCCCCCCCCCCCCGATCCCCACCACAGCTAGTATTACCAGGACCGACCGACACACGCCCCGATCCCCACCACAGCCAGTATTACCAGGACCGACCGACACACGCCCCGAGTCACCGCCGTCCAATCCTCACCACAGCCAGCATTACCAGGACCGACCGACACCCCCCCCCCCGATCCCCACCACAGCCGGTATTACCAGGACTGACCGACGCACGACCCGATCCCCACCACAGCCGGTATTACCAGGACCGACCGACACACGCCCCGAGTCACCGCCGTCCAATGCCCACCACAGCCAGCATTACCAGGACCGACCGACACCCCCCCCCGATCCCCACCACAGCTAGTATTACCAGGACCGACCGACACACGCCCCGAGTCACCGCCGTCCAATAAACACCACAGCCAGTATTAACAGGACCGACTGACGCACACCCCGATCCCCACCACAGCCAGTATTACCAGGATCGACCGACACACACCCCGAGTCACAGCGTTCCTACAATCCCCACCACAGCCGGTATTACCAGGACTGACTGACGCACACCCCAATCCCTACCACAGCCGGTATTACCAGGACTGACTGACGCACACCCCGATCCCTACCACAGCCAGTATTACCAGGATCGACCGACACACACCCCGAGTCACAGCGTTCCTACAATCCCCACCACAGCCAGCATTACCAGGACCGACCGACACACCCAAAGTCACCGCCGTCCAATCCCCACCACAGCCGGTATTACCAGGACCGAAACATACCCCGAGTCACCATGTTCCTGCTGTCTAATCCTCACCACCCGAATGTTCCAAACACGCACAACCCGTTCCCCCCCAATGACAATCTCCCCACAGCCGTCTCACACATTCTGTGGTAATCTATCTCACCCAAACCGGTCCCACACACCCCTCCCTCCCTGATAGTCATCAGGTACACACCTCACATTGCACATTGTCTCAGATTATCACAGTGTCCCCTCTACCTTTGTCATGTCATGGGGATCTGGCACCACAAACATCCCAGGAGGAGGCTCCTTATAAATGGACATAATATCCCTGTGAAAAAGCACAAATCAGCCAAAGATTGAACTAGAAACAGCAGAAAACCGATACAAACTGAAATGGGTTTGAATCCAACAGTGTGTGGGGGCGACGCGTTGGGTGCAGGGGGGCGACGCGTTGGGTGCCTGTGTATGATGGGGGTCCCAGGGAGTAGGGGGGTTCCCGGGGAGAAGGGGGGGTCCTAGGGTAGGCGGGTCCTGGGGTTAGGGGGGTGTCCCGGTATATGATGGGGGTCCCGGGGTTGCGGGTACTGTAGATCTCACCGCATGATCCGCAGCACGCACTGCGCTGATGCCCCCAGTATAAGGGGGGGTCCCGGTGTATGATGGGTGTTCGTCCCGGGGTAGGGTTGGGGGTGACCTGGAGTAGGGGGTGGGGGTCCCGGGGTAGGGGGTGACCTGGAGTAGGGGGTGGGGGTCCCAGGGTAGGGTTGGGGGTGACCTGGAGTAGGGGGGTGGTCCCGGGGTAGGGTTGGGGGTGACCTGGAGTAGGGGGGGTCCCGGGGTAGGGTTGGGGGTGACCTGGAGTAGGGGGGGGGTCCCGGGGTAGGGTTGGGGGTGACCTGGAGTAGGGGGGTGGGGGTCCCGGGGTAGGGTTGGGGGTGACCTGGAGTAGGGGAGGGGGGTCCCGGGGTAGGGTTGGGGGTGACCTGGAGTAGGGGAGGGGGGTCCCGGGGTAGGGTTGGGGATGACCTGGAGTAGGGGAGGGGGGTCCCGGGGTAGGGTTGGGGGTGACCTGGAGTAGGGGAGGGGGGTCCCGGGGTAGGGTTGGGGGTGACCTGGAGTAGGGGAGGGGGGTCCCGGGGTAGGGTTGGGGGTGACCTGGAGTAGGGGAGGGGGGTCCCGGGGTAGGGTTGGGGGTGACCTGGAGTAGGGGGGAGGGGTAGTGTTGGGGTGTCCCGGGGGTCTCACCGCTTGATCCGCAGCACGCACTGCGCTGACGCCCGCTCCCGGTCCCAGTCCGCACTGGCTGTCGGGTCCCACACGGAGGAGGAGGTGGCGGGGGGGAGGGGCGCCTGCAGGCCGCTGAGAGGCGGCGCTCCCCCCAGCGCGGAGCTCTCCCCGGGGGTCGCGCCCGGTAAGGGGACCCCGCCTGCGCCCGGTAAGGAGGCCCCGGCAGCCGGACTCTCCGCCATTCCGCTGCGCACTCACTTCCGGGACACAGAACCGCCCGCGGCCATAGAGGCTCCGGCCAGAGCGTCTGTTTACTTCCGCTGGAAGCCGGAAGCTGCCGATCAGTCCGGGGAACATAACAGAGCCATAGAGAGCAGTGCCGGCCAGAGCGTCCCCGTGTCTGTACCGTGTGAGACACAGCGCCACGGGAGAGGGTGCGGCGCCTGGGGGGCATAGCGTTATACACAGCGTCACACAGCGTCACTCAGCACTATGGTGTCATACTCACCACGTCACATAGTGCCATCCCGTGTCAGATAGTATCACACAGCATCAGATAGTGTCACACAGTGTTAGCTAGTGTCACAGTGTCATATAGTGTCACACCTCGGCAGATAGTGTCTCACAGTGTCCCAGTGACAGATAGTGTCACACAGTGTCAGGCAGTGTCACACAGTGTCAGGTAGTGTCACACAGTGTCAGGTAGTGTCACACCTCGGCAGATAGTGTCTCACAGTGTCAGGCAGTGTCACACAGTGTCAGGTAGTGTCACACCTCGGCAGATAGTGTCTCACAGTGTCCCAGTGTCAGATAGTGTCACACAGTGTCAGGCAGTGTCACACAGTGTCAGGTAGTGTCACACAGTGTCAGGTAGTGTCACACAGTGTCAGGTAGTGTCAGGCAGTGTCACACAGTGTCAGGCAGTGTCACACAGTGTCAGGTAGTGTCACACAGTGTCAGGTAGTGTCACACAGTGTCAGGTAGTGTCAGGCAGTGTCACACAGTGTCAGGCAGTGTCACACAGTGTCAGGTAGTGTCAGGTAGTGTCAGGTAGTGTCAGGCAGTGTCACACAGTGTCAGGCAGTGTCACACAGTGTCAGGTAGTGTCACACAGTGTCAGGTAGTGTCACACAGTGTCAGGTAGTGTCACACAGTGTCAGGCAGTGTCACACAGTGTCAGGCAGTGTCACACAGTGTCAGGTAGTGTCACACAGTGTCAGGTAGTGTCACACAATGTCAGGCAGTGTCACACAGTGTCAGGTAGTGTCAGGTAGTGTCAGGTAGTGTCAGGCAGTGTCACACAGTGTCAGGCAGTGTCACACAGTGTCAGGTAGTGTCACACAGTGTCAGGCAGTGTCACACAGTGTCAGGTAGTGTCACACAGTGTCAGGTAGTGTCACACAGTGTCAGGCAGTGTCACACAGTGTCAGGCAGTGTCACACAGTGTCAGGTAGTGTCACACAGTGTCAGGCAGTGTCACACAGTGTCAGGTAGTGTCAGGTAGTGTCAGGCAGTGTCACACAGTGTCAGGTAGTGTCAGGTAGTGTCAGGTAGTGTCAGGCAGTGTCACACAGTGTCAGGCAGTGTCACACAGTGTCAGGTAGTGTCACACAGTGTCAGGTAGTGTCAGGCAGTGTCACACAGTGTCAGGCAGTGTCACACAGTGTCAGGTAGTGTCACACAATGTCAGGCAGTGTCACACAGTGTCAGGTAGTGTCACACAGTGTCAGGCAGTGTCACACAGTGTCAGGTAGTGTCAGGTAGTGTCAGGTAGTGTCAGGCAGTGTCACACAGTGTCAGGCAGTGTCACACAGTGTCAGGTAGTGTCACACATTGTCAGGTAGTGTCACACAGTGTCAGGCAGTGTCACACAGTGTCAGGCAGTGTCACACAGTGTCAGGTAGTGTCACACAGTGTCAGGTAGTGTCAGGTAGTGTCAGGCAGTGTCACACAGTGTCAGGCAGTGTCACACAGTGTCAGGTAGTGTCACACAGTGTCAGGTAGTGTCACACAGTGTCAGGCAGTGTCACACAGTGTCAGGCAGTGTCACACAGTGTCAGGTAGTGTCAGGCAGTGTCACACAGTGTCAGGTAGTGTCACACAGTGTCAGGTAGTGTCACACAGTGTCAGGCAGTGTCACCAGTGTCAGGCAGTGTCACACAGTGTCAGGCAGTGTCACACAGTGTCAGGCAGTGTCACACAATGTCAGGCAGTGTCACACAGTGTCAGGCAGTGTCACACAATGTCAGGCAGTGTCACACAGTGTCAGGTAGTGTCACACAATGTCAGGCAGTGTCACACAGTGTCAGGCAGTGTCACACAGTGTCAGGTAGTGTCACACAATGTCAGGCAGTGTCACACAGTGTCAGGCAGTGTCACACAATGTCAGGCAGTGTCACACAGTGTCAGGTAGTGTCACACAATGTCAGGCAGTGTCACACAGTGTCAGGCAGTGTCACACAGTGTCAGGTAGTGTCACACAATGTCAGGCAGTGTCACACAATATCACACAATGTCAGGCAGTGTCACACAGTATCACAGTGTCAGATATTGTCACACAGTGTCACACAGTGTCAGGCAGTGTCACACAGTGTCAGATAGTGTCACACAGTGTCACACAATGTCAGGCAGTGTCACACAGTGTCAGGTAGTGTCACACAATGTCAGGCAGTGTCACACAGTGTCAGGTAGTGTCACACAGTGTCAGGTAGTGTCACACAGTGTCACACAGTATCACAGTGTCAGATAGAATCACACAATGTCAGATAGTGTCACACAATGTCAGGCAGTGTCACTCAGTGTCAGGCAGTGTCACACAGTGTCAGGTAGTGTCACACAGTATCACAGTGTCAGATAGTGTCACACAGTGTCACATAGTATCACAGTGTCAGATAGTGTCACACAGTATCACACAGTGTCAGATAATATCACACAATGTCAGATAGTGTCACACAGTGTCACACAGTGTCACACAGTATCACAGTGTCAGATAGAATCACACAATGTCAGATAGTGTCACACAGTGTCACACAGTATCACAGTGTCAGATAGAATCACACAATGTCAGATAGTGTCACACAGTGTCAGGTAGTGTCACACAATGTCAGATAGTGTCACACAGTGTCAGGTAGTGTCACACAATGTCAGGTAGTGTCACACAATGTCAGGCAGTGCTCGCCAGCAGAGTCTCCAGGGGAAAGACATTTTTGTGCTCAATAAATGAACCAAAACGTGACTTTTCTTTTTCATTTTGTGTAAATGATGGGAAGTCAGAGCTGCATTTCCCAGAAGCTGCCAGCAGGGGTCAGACTCGTACTGCATTATCTCAGTGGATGCTTGGGACCCAGAAAAGCCGCCTCCCCATGTGTGAGGGGACCCCCCCATGTACACAGTGACCCCCCATGTACACAGTGACCCCCATGTACATAGTGACCCCCCCATGTACAGAGTGACCCCCACATGTACAGTGACCCCCCATGTACACAGTGACCCCCATTTACAGTGACCCCCCATGTACATAGTGACCCCCCCATGTACAGAGTAACCCCCACATGTACAGTGACCCCCCATGTACACAGTGACCCCCATGTACACAGTGACTCCCATGTACAGTGACCCCCCATTTACATAGTGACCCCCCCATGTACAGAGTGACCCCACCATGTACAGAGTGACCCCCGCATGTACAGTGACCCCCCCATATACAGAGTGACACCCCATGTACAGAGTGACAGGTTTGGGGGTGCGGATGTTAGGGGGTGTTACATAGCGTGGGGATTGGTACAGCCGCACAGCTGGTCCCATTAAGGTTTGGGGGTGAGGATGTTAGGGGGTGTTAGCGTGGGGATTGGTACAGCCGCACAGCTGGTCCCATTAAGGTTTGGGGGTGCGGATGTTAGGGGGTGTTACATAGCGTGGGGATTTGTGCAGCCGCACAGCTGGTCCCATTAAGGTTTGGGGGTGAGGATGTTAGGGGGTGTTACATAGCGTGGGGACTGGTCCAGCCGCACAGCTGGTCCCATTAAGGTTTGGGGGTGGGGATATTAGGGGGTGTTACATAGTGTGGGATATGTACAGCCGCACAGCTGATCCCATTAAGGTTTGGGGGTGGGGATGTTAGGGGTGTTACATAGTGTGGGATTGGTACAACCGCACAGCTGATCCCATTAAGGTTTGGGGGTGGGGATGTTAGGGGGTGTTACACAGTGTGGGATTGGTACAGCCGCACAGCTGGTCCCATTAAGGTTTGGGGGTGAGGATGTTAGGGGGTGTTACATAGTGTGGGATTGGTGCAGCCGCACAGCTGGTCCCATTAAGGTTTGGGGGTGAGGATGTTAGGGGGTGTTACATAGCGTGGGGATTGGTACAGCCGCACAGCTGGTCCCATTAAGGTTTGGGGGTGGGGATGTTAGGGGGTGTTACATAGCGTGGGGATTGGTAAAGCCGCACAGCTGATCCCATTAAGGTTTGGGGGTGAGGATGTTAGGGGGTGTTACACAGCGTGGGGATTGGTACAGCCACACAGCTGATTGCATTAAGGTTTGGGGGTGGGGATGTTAGGGGTGTTACACAGCGTGGGGATTGGTGCAGCCGCACAGCTGGTCCCATTAAGGTTTAGGGTTGGGGATGTTAGGGGGTGTTACACAGCGTGGGGATTGGTGCAGCCGCACAGCTGATCCCATTAAGGTTTGGGGGTGTGGATGTTAGGGGGTGTTACACAGTGTGGGATTGGTACAGCCGCGCAGCTGATCCCATTAAGGTTTGGGGGTGTGGATGTTAGGGGGTGTTACATAGCGTGGGGATTGGTAAAGCCGCACAGCTGGTCCCATTAAGGTTTGGGGGTGAGGATGTTAGGGGGTGTTACATAGCGTGGGGATTGGTACAGCCGCACAGCTGGTCCCATTAAGGTTTGGGGGTGAGGATGTTAGGGGGTGTTACACAGCGTGGGGATTGGTACAGCCACACAGCTGATTGCATTAAGGTTTGGGGGTGAGGATGTTAGGGGGTGTTACATAGCGTCCCCAGCTACTACTGAGGAGGTATGTACAAGGTCTAAATTATCAGGTGTGCATTGATTGTTTGGCATGAAATTCCTGCCTTGTAAACAGTGCTTACTACCCTGCATACCCCAGCATCCCCAGGTGGAGGCTCGGTGCCGAAATGCGTAGGAGTGGGGGAGTTGGGCAGGATACCCTGGTTTCCCCCCTCTTGGGACGTGTAATGTGCCTGCTGACACTGCTGCTATATGTGCCTGCTGACACTGCTGCTATATGTGCCTGCTGACACTGCTGCTATATGTGCCTGCTGACACTGCTGCTATATGTGCCTGCTGACACTGCTGCTATATGTGCCTGCTGACACTGCTGCTATATGTGCCTGCTGACACTGCTGCTATATGTGCCTGCTGACACTGCTGCTATATGTGCCTGCTGACACTGCTGCTATATGTGCCTGCTGACACAGCTGCTATATGTGCCTGCTGACACTGCTGCTATATGTGCCTGCTGACACTGCTGCTATATGTGCCTTTTGATTCTCCTATTCATGCTTACAGGACGGCTCATTGTGTTCATTACACACCCTGCACTGTGTGTATTAGGATCTGGACTTCGCTCATATTATGTCTACACATGACTGTGACCGGAAACTATTGCTATTGAGGTTTTTTTCTTGTGTTCACTGTACCAAGAAAGCACAAGTCTCCCGGGGCGGCGGAGACTTTATATCCTTGTTAGGATTTCAGCCCTTGCGTATTTATCCCGTGTGTGGGGGATATTTGCTTGTAGCCGGTCAGGGATACTGCGTCAGTGTATACCCATGAGCAGTTCCCTCAGGACATTTACCTGTGCCCAGGGATATTTGTCACCTAATCCCTGGCTTCATTCGCTGTTCCCAATTGTTCTGTTCGGCGCAGCGGTCAGCAGATGGCCTCTGGCTGCGCGCAGGGGAACAACGCCGCGATTTTATCTTTCTGTGACATTCAATAAATACATTTTGATATTGCCATATGGTATACGGAGAGCTGCTCTCTGGGCTTCTCTTTCTTGTTTTCTCACCTATAGATATATGTAAGTCCCCGCTCACCTGCGACCAGCGCTTAGGTAAACAAAAAACCTATACTTACCCGCGCGCTCAGCTACCCGCAATGCCCGCCCCCCTCCCCACGCGCGTACAAGCAGGACACCCGGCACTCAGCGCTAGCGCAGACTCAGCCTGAGCCTCAGGTAGCGGGGAGACATGGAGGAGGAGATTGCAGAGACACGGTTGGTGACACGGAGAGGGGGAGAGGTCACGGGATGAGAGGTACATTTGGTTGTCACCGGCTTAGAGACAAATCGCACCAACAACTTGCTGCAATGTCTTCATTTCCAGAGCCGCGTTCGTATTACAAATATAACCCCTCATTCCCCTGTATCAAGGTGTTGGGGGGGGCGGGGCGGGGCGGGGAGGTTCTCTGTATCAGGGTGTGGGGGGGCGGGGAGGTTCTCTGTATCAGGGTGTGGAGGGGGGGGGGGCGGGGAGGTTCTCTGTATCAGGGTGTGGGGGGGGGGGGGGTTCTCTGTATCAGCGTTGTGGGGGGGGGGGTTCCCTGTATCCGGGTGTGTGTGTGGGGGGGGGGGAGGTTCCCTGTATCAGGGTGTGTGGGAGGTTCCCTGTATCAGGGTGTGGGGGGGTTCCCTGTGTCAGGGTGTGTGTTTTTCCCTGGGTAATCAGGGTGTGTGTGTGTGTGTGGGGGGGGGGTTCCCTGTATCAGGGTGTGGGGGGGTTCCCTGTATCAGGGTGTGTGTGTGTGTGAGGGGGTTCCCTGTATGAGGGTGTGGGGGTGTTTTTCCCTGTATCAGGGTGTGGGGGGTGTAGAGGGAGAAAGGGGGTGGCCCGGGATTAAAGGGGTTACACCCCATTTGGCGATCCCCTGACCTCACCCGGGAGTCAAAGGGTTAACTGGGCTAAGACCCTGAACAATGATTTAACCCCTGTAATGACATGTGCATGTGTATTTCCCTGTTCCCCTGTAATGTCTGGTTTAATCAGTGTCTGCATCACACACACACTGGGATCCATCCGGGAGCACAAGGATTAATAGTCCTTTAATGATTATAGCTCTTTGTGAAGTTTTCCCGCCTTTTCAGGCACCATTTTGCAGGTCCCCATTGGCCGCCATTAGGGCTCCATGCATTCTAATGGAGAATCTTGCTGTTTTAGTCCTGTTTCCTGTAAAGACCAGCAGGTGGCGTCCGAGAGGGAGAGCGGCGGTTTCCCATTGAAAGTCAATGGGCCCATCGATTTCAATGGAGGTTCCTCGAGGTAACTTTCGAAGAACAAGTTGGCTGCCGTCCAGACCGCAAACCGCAAAGCGGATACATTTTCAATAGGAGAGCTTTGATCACTTACAAGTCAAGGTCAACGTCAAGTGGCGTGAGAATAAACAGTTCTAGGGGCCCCTAGGAATAAAATTCTTTTTGTCCCTAGTCCCTAGGCATCCCCCCACTCGACCACAACCGGGTCCCCAAATCCTGGACCCCCGATAAGGGTCGAACCGAGAAGAACGGGTCGCGCCATAGGCTTTGCCGGCGGCGGCAGAAACGGCTCAGAAAAATGACTAAGTGTGAAATGCTGTATTTTGGTACTCCATATCTCCGGTTCCGGAGGGCCCAGCGGATCAAGGTTTGGGGTGTCTGCAGTCACTGTTCCGGCATCACTGCAGAACCATCCTTGACCCGCCTGGACCAACCCGACGGGGTGTGGACCCCCTTGAAAGTTCGGGACTTTTCCCATAGACTTCAATGGCGGAAAAACCCCATTGACCTCAATGGCGGCAATTTACCATTGAAAGTCTATGGCGGAGAAGCCCGTTGTTTTCAATGGGGATTTAGTGAAAAGCTGAGATTTCTTTTTTAGCGGAGATTTTTGTATTAAAATGAAAAATTATTTAATGTGCATTTGTGTAACTCCGGTTCCGTAGGTCGTAGCAAGTCGCTTTTTGGATCATATGGTGTCCCAGTTCCGGCCATGAGAACTGGGAGGTTTGGTTCTGCTAGACCCAATAGAACCGGATATTTTAATACGTTTATGTTTTATGTTTTACACTGTGTCCAAAGGTATGGACAAAGACTCAGAGGCAATTCCTTTGTCCACCAGGATAGCAGATGGCCCAAGAGGCGCCCCAATGTCTGGGATTTAAGTGTTGTGCAAAGGGTCTTGTCACCCTCCCTGATGATTTAAGGGCGGAGGAGGCTCAAACCAGAGCAGTCTCCAAGTGTCCCAGTTATCACCTTCCAACAAAGGTTATCTTGCTAGAGATCCAGATGGGTAGACTGGCTGGCATTCCATTTGCCTATGGGGGGTTACAGAAATGAGACCCCAGAGTTCTACTGCGCATGTGCCAGCTAGCAGGGGGGCCTGTCCTAAAATGTGTTCCCCCATCAAAGATTGGCTGGAGATAATGGGAAACCAATCACAGGTACTTAAGGTTAAGGATAGAGGGACAAAAGATATATAAACCGCTGTTCCCCACATATCCTTAGTTGTTCGTGGTTAGTCTTCAATTTATCATCTGATGATTACCTGATTGCTGAAGAGAAATGCTACATTAAACTTCTCATTCCCCAACCCCTAAGTAAGTGTACTTCTTGACTGTTACAGTATTATTCGTGTGTTTACCTATCCTAAGGAATAAACTCACTTTATTATATCTTAAGCCTCGTTCAGTTCAAACCCAGTTATTTTTGTGTAATATTAATGCACCTGTGGAGGCTATCGTCACAGGCGTGTTCCGTGTATCAGCGGGTGGGGGGTTCCTTGTATCAGGGTGTGGGGGGAGGTTCCGTGTCCAGGTGTGGCGGGAGGGTTCTCTGGGTGTGGGGGGGGGAGGGTTTTCTGTATCAGGGTGTGGGGGGGGGAAGGTTCCCTGCATCAGGGTGTGTGTGTGTGGGGGGGGAGGTTCCCTGTATCCGGGTGTGTGTGTGGGGGGGGAGGTTCCCTGTATCAGGGTGTGTGTGTGTGGGGGGGGGGAGGTTCCCTGTATCAGGGTGTGTGTGTGTGTGGGGGGGAGATTCCCTGTATCAGGGTGTGTGTGTGTGTGTGTGGGGGGGGGGGGGGGAAGAGGTTCCCTGTATCAGGGTGTGTGTGGCAGGTTCCCTGTATCAGGGTGTGTGTTTTTCCCTGGGTTATCAGGGTGTGTGTGTGGGGGGTTCCCTGTATCAGGGTGTGGGTGGGGGTTCTCTGTATCAGGTTGTGGGGGGGTTCCCTGTATCAGGATGTGTGTGTGTGGGGGGGCGGGGTTCCCTGTATCAGGGTGTGTGTGTGTGTGGGGGGGAGGTTCCCTGTATCAGGATGTGGGGGGGAGGTTCCCTGTATCAGGGTGTGGTGGGGGTCCCTGTATCAGGGTGTGGTGTGTGGGGGGGTTCTCTGTATCAGGGTGTGGGGGGGTTCCCTGTATCAGGGTGTGGGGGGGTTCCCTGTATCAGGGTGTTGTGTGTGGGGGGGTTCTCTGTATCAGGATGTGGGGGGGTTCCCTGTATCAGGGTGTGTTTTTCCCTGGGTTATCAGGGTGGGGGGGGGGGGTTCCCTGTATCAGGATGTGGGTGTGTTTTTCCCTGTATAAGGGTGTGGGGGGGTTCCCTGTATCAGGGTGTGTAGTGGGGGGGGGAGGGGAGCTGATTCCATCCTCCCTTAATGCCCCATACTCAGATCCTCCAGACCACAGGAACCAGACTTATACATTAAGAAGTGCTTTATGGTTCGGTGTAACCGTGGCCCGTGGCCCCTACTCTTAGAGAAAGCCCTCGCACCTTAACACAATAGATAATACACAAGAGGAGGACGCTGCACTATTGTCCCTTATATAGTCCCAGTGTCCAATGTAGCAACCAAAATGGCGGCCCGGCCCTGGAGCTCTTACTGGAAGCCGGTGGGTAGTCACGTTGCAGGCGGGTTAGGGTGGTATATTGGCGAGGAACAGGTCTCCCGGCTGTCGGTTATCCCGTGGTGCCTTTACAGCCGAGCAAACATCTGGATCTCTCTTACTCTGGGCTGTGTGTGTGTGTGTCTTTCTCTCTCTCTCTGTGTCTCTCTCTCTCTCTCTGTGTGTGTCTCTCTGGATCTCTCTTACTCTGGGCTGTGTGTGTGTGTCTCTCTCTGTGTGTCTCTCTCTCTCTCTCTCTCTCTCTCTCTCTCTGTGTCTCTCTTACTCTGGGCTCTTCTCTCTCTCTGTGTGTGTGTGTCTCTCTCTGTGTGTCTTTCTCTCTCTCTCTCTGTGTCTCTTACTCTGGGCTCTTCTCTCTCTCTATGTGTGTCTCTGTCTCTCTCTGTGTCTCTCTTACTCTGGGCTCTTCTCTCTCTCTGTGTGTGTGTCTGTCTCTCTGTGTGTGTGTGTCTCTCTGTCTCTCTGTGTGTGTAGAAAATGTGTTCCTGCTGCTGTCTCTCACTCTCTTTGTCCTTGGCTAGCAGTCTTATACAAGTTTCCTCTTTCACCATCGGTGAGTGTGGCAGGCTGTCTCTTTGTTGCCTCACTGTCACCTGGGCTGCCTGTCTCTCTGTCTCAGAGTGGCAGTAGGACTCTCTCTGTGTCTCTCAATCTGACACTTTGTTTCAACATTGTATCTGTTTCTCTTATCCAATCTCATATCTCCTGTCGTGTGTTGCCAGGCAGATTAGTGATAGTGTGTTATTCCATATTGCACCACGTGATTGGTGTAGCGGATACACACACAAACACACACACACACACACACACACACACACACAAACACACACACACACACATTAGTCTCAACCACATTTCTATAAGTGATCAGTCTAATCTCAGCCCAAAGCGATTGGGATAAAATATATTTATTTAATTACAAAAGGTGTACATTCTTCCGTACGTATTTATAGCGAACGTGTAATGATTAGGATAAGCTGGTTAGGGTTAGGACCCTCCCCGTAGTGATTAGGATAAGCTGGTTAGGGTTAGGACCCTCCCCGTAGTGATTAGGATAAGCTGGTTAGGGTTAGGACCCTCCCCGTAGTGATTAGGATAAGCTGGTTAGGGTTAGGACCCTCCCCGTAGTGATTAGGATAAGCTGGTTAGGGTTAGGACCCTCCCTGTAGTGATTAGGATAAGCTGGTTAGGGTTAGGACCCTCCCCGTAGTGATTA
Source organism: Ascaphus truei (assembly GCF_040206685.1). Taxonomy (NCBI): domain Eukaryota; kingdom Metazoa; phylum Chordata; class Amphibia; order Anura; family Ascaphidae; genus Ascaphus; species Ascaphus truei. The sequence goes on along the minus strand of NW_027453863.1, from coordinate 546,212 downwards.
GGATAAGCTGGTTAGGGTTAGGACCCTCCCCGTAGTGATTAGGATAAGCTGGTTAGGGTTAGGACCCTCCCCGTAGTGATTAGGATAAGCTGGTTAGGGTTAGGACCCTCCCCGTAGTGATTAGGATAAGCTGGTTAGGGTTAGGACCCTCCCCGTAGTGATTAGGATAAGCTGGTTAGGGTTAGGACCCTCCCCGTAGTGATTAGGATAAGCTGGTTAGGGTTAGGACCCTCCCCGTAGTGATTAGGATAAGCTGGTTAGGGTTAGGACCCTCCCCGTAGTGATTAGGATAAGCTGGTTAGGGTTAGGACCCTCCCCGTAGTGATTAGGATAAGCTGGTTAGGGTTAGGACCCTCCCCGTAGTGATTAGGATAAGCTGGTGGTCCCAATGAACGTTATAATATCTACAACTGAAAACAAAGTCACATTCCCAGAGGTAAATAAAACCATTAACCATAGTGCAGGAGACAGGAGGAGACGACACATCTCGGAGCCGTCGGCGGGCGGGCGGCCAGAGAGCACCGGGCAGGGATCACGGACGTGACAGCGGCGGGGCGTCGGAGTCCAGTTCGTGGCACAAGAGGTGATCGTTGAACACTTGCAGGTCACGCTCGGGGAACAGCTGCCCACACTGAGGACACTCGCGGGTCCCGGGAGAACGGGAGCTGCCGCTGCTGCTGCTTCCTGGTCCCTGATGTTCCTGCAGGTAACGAGGGGACAGGACAATGCATGAAAGGTGCAGGCGTGCCGTGTGCACACGCTCTGTGGGGGGGGGGGGAGAGCACGCGTGCTCTGTGGGGGGGGGGAGAGCGCTCTGTGGGGTGGAGGGGCGGGGGAGAGCACGCGTGCTCTGTGGGGGGGGGGGAAGTGCTCTGTGGGGGTGCAAGGGGGAGCGCTCTGTGGGGGGTGAGAGGAAGCGCTCTGTGGTTGGGGAAGCGCTCTGTCGGGGTGTGAGGGGGAGCACGCGCGCTCTGTGGGGGCAGGGGGAGCGCTCTGTGGGGGGTGAGAGGAAGCGCTCTGTGGTTGGGGAAGCGCTCTGTGGGGGGGTGAGGGGGAGCACGCGCGCTCTGTGGGGGCAGGGGGAGTGCTCTGTGGGGATCTGGGGGAAGTGCTTTGTGGAGGGGCGGCGCGCTCTGTTTGGGAGCGTGCGCGCTGTGGAGGGGCGGGGGGGAGCACGCTGTGGAGGGGCGGAGCACGCTGTGGAGGGGCGGGGGGGAGCACGCTGTGGAGGGAGGCTTGCGCTCTGTGTGTGGACGGGCGCTCTCCCCACTGCGCGATCTCTGCGCCGCGCTCCCCACTGCGCGATCTCTGCGCCACGCTCTCCTCACTGCGCGATCTCTGCGACGCGCTCACCTCACTGTCGGGGTAACTGGGTCGATGTTCTAGAATAAGACACAGACAGAGCCACATTAAACACCACAGCATTGACGCGGATAACGCCGGCTTCTCATTGGTCAGGATGTAAAATAGAATATATTACTACAGTAACATTACACATTGGGAAGATTGTCTCCGTGGCACGGACTCGTGGCTAGGAAATCCCACGCATTACTGTAGCCAGCTATGCCGTGGAGTGGTGGAAATAATTTGTGCCACGGTACGGGTTGGAAGGAGTGTCAAGATAGAGAGGATTTGGCCCGGGATTAAAGGGGTTACACCCCATTTGGCCACCCTCTACTCTCACCTGGGAAGCAAGGGGTTAACTGGACTGAGGTCCAGTAATGTGTTTTGCCTCGCTTCAATATCCAAATGTTTATTCCCCTGTGTAAATGTATCGTGTCATCCTGGTGTTTGCACTCACACATACACTAGGGTTGATGCGGGAGGGAAGAGGTTAATGTTAAAAAATAGTGATTATAGCCCTTTGTGTAATTTTCCCGCCTTTTCAGGCTCCATTTTGCAGCCGTCCATAGGTCGCCATTGAGCCTCCATGCATTCTAATGGCAGAAGTAGCGGTTTTGGACCTGTTTTCCAGCGACGACCAGCAGGTGGCGTCCGAGAGGAGGAGCGGCGGTTTCCCATTGTAAGTCAATGGGCTCATTGACTTCAATGGAGATTCCTCGACGCCGGCCTCGAGGAACAGGTTGGCAGCCATCCAAACCGCAGCCCGCAAAAGCGGATACAATGTCTTTTAAGAGAGTTTAATCGCTACGGTCAAGTTCAACGACAATTGGCGTGGGAATCTTGGGTTCTAGGGCCCCTGGGAATAAAGTTCTTTTTGTCCCTAACCCCTAGGAACCCCCACACACGATCCACACCGGGTCCGGGAATGAGGGACCCCCGTAAAGGGTCGAGCGGAGGAGGGTCGCACCATTGAATCTAATGGCGGCGGGCGCCATGCATTGTCAATGGCGGTGCCGGCCATTGATTCCAATGGGGAAAAGCCGCATGGCGAAAAAACGACTAAGTGTAAAATGTTGAAAAGTGTAAGTCCATATCTCCGGTTCTGGAATGACCAGAGGGATGGGATTTGGGTGGCATAGAGCCAAGGTTCCAGCTTTAATGCATGCCCCTTCCCAGCTCCCTCAGACCAACCAGACGGAGTATGGATGAAGGTAAAGATCTGTGGATTTTCTCATAGACTTCAATGGCGGCGGTTCCTCCATTGAAAGTCTATGGCGGGAAACTCCTTTGACTACAACGGCGGAGTTGCTCCATTGAAAGCCACGGCGGCGGAGCCCGTTGTTTTCAATGGGGATTTAGTGAAACGCTGAGATTTCTTTTTAGCGGAGATTTTTATAATAAAATATGAAACGGTTTATGTGATATTTGTATAACTCCGGTTCCGAAGGTCGTAGCGGGCTGAAATTTGGACCCTATAGTGTACCACTTCTGGCATTAAGATCTGGAAAGTTTGGACCCGCTGGACCTACCAGAACCGGGTATTTTAATATGTGTAGGTATTAAAATGTATATGGGGTTTTGGATCTGCTCTAAAAAATGCAGACTCCATCTGCTATGTTAAATCAGGCAGGAAGGGCATCCTGAGGAATTAACATAGCCCGGTGATCAAAAGCTAACTGTCCTGATTGTTTATGCTAAGGGCAAGAACAAAGGGGCTGATTGTTTTTAAGTGTCGGTCTTCACACTTACAGGGAAGCCAAAATCTCCTTCAAAGAGATTTTTGCTAGACAGCTCAGCGCCTTGAGTGCAAGAGAAGGGTTGAAATGGTATATAAGTCAGAGTCATCCCTTACTCAAATGTCTTCATGCATGATCTTCATGTATTGCTGCGATGCCAACATCTGAATTATGGAAGAAATGGCCCATACTGTATCCTGATGGCTTTTCTTGTCCTAACCTTTAAGTAAGTGTCCATATTTTGCCTGTTATTTGTATATCTCATGTGTTCACCTTTTTCAAGGAATAAATTATATTTTATCATATCTAAGTCTCGTCCGGTTCAACCCAGTTATATATTTGGTGGTGTATTATTCATAGCCTGTCACAAAGCTCCCGTCACAAGGAGGAGGGAGAGTAAATACCACGGTACGGGTTGGAAGGGGGGCGGGGGGAGTACATACCACGGTACGGGTTGGGGAAGTACAGCTGTGTGTTCTGTGACCCAGGAGCTGACAATTGTTTTTCAGAAAGGAGACTGTGAAGTTCATCAATTTCTTCCTTCTTTCTCTACAGAGAATAAGAGACCCGAACAATGATCCCCGTGACATGTCCAGCATGCGTATATATATATATATATATATATCCCACATGCACTGTTACATTCCTAAGCTGTATTCACCTCTGCTCTATGCATCCATTCTATACGTGACACCCTCTACAATTCAATATGCCGCTTTGTTCTCCAATGCAACTACAACACACATCACTGCGAAATGCTCAAAGAACTAGATTGGTCATCAATCGAGCCTAGGCGCAAAGTTCACCTTTCCTGTCTCACCCTCAAATACTTTCTGGGCAAGCTACCCAGCTACCTGAACAAGCTCCTCACCCCTACCACACGCAGCACCTATCACCTGAGATCAGACTCCAAAAGACTGTTCACGGTCCCAAGACTCAACAAAGTATCCGGCCGTTCCTCCTTCTCCTACCGTGCACCCCAAAACTGGAACAACCTACCAGAGACTCTCACATCCACCTCCAGTCTAAGTTCTTTCATAACTAAAGCTGTCTCACAGTTTAATCTGGTCTGTAACTGTTACATACGCCTATAACATATATTATCTGTAACTGTTACATACACCTATCTATATATATTATCTGTAACTGTTACATACGCCTATAACATATATTATCTGTAACTGTTACATACGCCTATAACATATATTATCTGTAATTGTTACATACGCCTATAACATATATTATCGGTAACTGTTACATACGCCTATAACATATTCTCTGTAACTGTTACATATAATATATATATTATAGGCGTATGTAACAGTTACATATAATATATATATTATAGGCGTATGTAACTGTTACATACGCCTATAATATATATTATCTGTAACTGTTACATACGCGTGTAACATATATTATCTGTAACTGTTACATACGCCTATAATATATATTATCTGTAACTGTTACATACGCCTATAATATATATTATCTGTAAGTGTTACATACGCCTATAACATATATTATCTGTAACTGTTACATACGCCTATAACATATATTATCTGTAACTGTTACATACGCCTATAATATATATTATCTGTAACTGTTACATACGCCTATAACATATATTATCTGTAACTGTTACATACGCCTATAACATATATTATCTGTAACTGTTATATACGCCTATAATATATATTATCTGTAACTGTTACATACGCCTATAACATATATTATCTGTAATTGTTACATACGCCTATAACATATATTATCTGTAACTGTTACATACGCCTATAACATATATTATCTGTAACTGTTACATACGCCTATAACATATATTATCTGTAACTGTTACATACGCCTATAATATATATTATCTGTAACTGTTACATACGCCTATAATATATATTATCTGTAACTGTTACATACGCCTATAACATATATTATCTGTAACTGTTACATACGCCTATAATATATATTATCTGTAACTGTTACATACGCCTATAATATATATTATCTGTAACTGTTACATACGCCTATAACATATATTATCTGTAACTGTTACATACGCCTATAACATATATTATCTGTAACTGTTACATACGCCTATAACATATATTATCTGTAACTGTTACATACGCCTATAATATATATTATCTGTAACTGTTACATACGCCTATAACATATATTATCTGTAACTGTTACATACGCCTATAACATATACAGCTCAACCCCGTTATAGCGCGATTTGAGCTTGGCTCCCGATTTAGAACATCTGCAATGTTTTTTTTTCAAATCTATTCGATGCTTTATTGCTGACGGACACGCACGGAGACAGAGAGACACACACACACACACTGTTTTTCTCTGCTTGCCTCTTGCTAAGTTTGAGCGTGATCTCTTTGCAGTGCTCGTGGCATGAGGCGTCTGTGCTCCGTAAACACAATCAGAGTCACAAGTCACCGAGACCCACCTCTTACATACACACTTACTGCCCTCCATCGGGGAGGTGGGGGGCCCATCCTCCATAGCTACAACACAGCCGGTCATAGGGAGACGAATTTATGGCTCATGGTTACGTACAGGAGCACAGACCGCCTGATGTCCCTTTTATGGCTCATGGTTACGTACAGGAGCACAGACCACCTGATATCTCTTTTATGGCTCACGGTTACGTACAGGAGAACAGACCGCCTGATGTCCCTTTTATGGCTAATGGTTACGTACAGGAGCACAGACCGCCTGATATCCCTCTTATGGCTCATGGTTACGTACAGGAGCACAGACCGCCTGATATCCCTTTTATGGCTCACTGTTACGTACAGGAGCACAGACCGCCTGATATCCCTTTTATGGCTCACGGTTACGTACAGGAGCACAGACCGCCTGATATCCCTTTTATGGCTCACGGTTACGTACAGGAGCACAGACCGCCTGATAACCCTTTTATGGCTCACGGTTACGTACAGGAGCACAGACCGCCTGATATCCCTTTTATGGCTCACGGTTACGTACAGGAGCACAGACCGCCTGATAACCCTTTTATGGCTCACGGTTACGTACAGCACAGACCGCCTGATATCCCTTTTATGGCTCACGGTTACGTACAGGAGCACAGACCGCCTGATGTCCCTTTTATGGCTCACGGTTACGTACAGGAGCACAGACCGCCTGATAACCCTTTTATGGCTCACGGTTACTTACAGGAGCACAGACCGCCTGATATCCCTTTTATGGCTCACGGTTACGTACAGGAGCACAGACCGCCTGATATCCCTTTTATGGCTCATGGTTACGTACAGGAGCACAGACCGCCTGATATCCCTTTTATGGCTCATGGTTACGTACAGGAGCACAGACCGCCTGATAACCCTTTTATGGCTCACGGTTACGTACAGGAGCACAGACCGCCTGATATCCCTTTTATGGCTCACGGTTACGTACAGGAGCACAGACCGCCTGATATCCCTTTTATGGCTCACGGTTACGTACAGGAGCACAGACCGCCTGATATCCCTTTTATGGCTCACGGTTACGTACAGGAGCACAGACCGCCTGATATCCCTTTTATGGCTCACGGTTACGTACAGGAGCACAGACCCGCCTGATATCCCTTTTATGGCTCACGGTAACGTACAGGAGCACAGACCGCCTGATATCTCTTTTATGGCTCACGGTTACGTACAGGAGCACAGACCGCCTGATATCCCTTTTATGGCTCACGGTTACGTACAGGAGCACAGACCGCCTGATATCTCTTTTATGGCTCACGGTTACGTACAGGAGCACAGACCGCCTGATATCCCTTTTATGGCTCACGGTTACGTACAGGAGCACAGACCGCCTGATATCCCTTTTATGGCTCACGGTTACGTACAGGAGCACAGACCGCCTGATATCCCTTTTATGGCTCACGGTTACGTACAGGAGCACAGACCGCCTGATATCCCTTTTATGGCTCACGGTTACGTACAGGAGCACAGACCGCCTGATATCCCTTTTATGGCTCACGGTTACGTACAGGAGCACAGACCGCCTGATATCCCTTTTATGGCTCACGGTTACGTACAGGAGCACAGACCGCCTGATGACCCTTCCCTGTTTTATTTTTTTTGCTTGGTCACAAAGCTTCGACAGCCAAAGAATAAGCACTAAAGTGCCCCCATTCAGAAAAGCAGCACCCTGGTAAATAAAAGGGGTACGGGTCCCCGCCCCCTCTTTTTACAAGATGAATTATATCAGTCCTGCAACAGCAGGAATAGGGAGATCAGTTCTTTTTTATAACGTGAACCCCCGCACCTTTACAAACGTTTGGCTGTCACACCGCCATCAGTGGAGTTAACCCCTGGTTGCCCTGGCTTCTTGCTGCAGGGTCTTGATGTTGCAGTAATCTGCGTGTCACAGCGGTGCTCATATCGCACTCTGAGCTATTGAGGAAATACGCAGAACATAATTGACTTAAGCAATTCCCTCCGGGTGCTGCAAGGGCTTCAGAAGGCAGCGCCTGCTGCAGCGCCACTCTCCGATGGTAAAGTGAATGTTATTACAAAAGGTAAAGCTGCCACGTATCTGGGAGGCTCAATCAGGACAGGTTCATGTGAGCCAGCAAGAGATTGATATATACTAAGTAATAATAATAATAATAATACCAAAGAATAATACTATATTTAAAAGAAAATTACACACCTGAAGCCATACCTAGCAGATATTCCATTCCCTGGGAAGATTGGATAAGTTCCGTGCACACGGATGAGCTTCTGCGCTGGGTAAATGCTGCCGCTGAGACGCCGGGTTCAGAAACAGCGAGGAGAGTTATCCCAGCTCTCCCCCTCCGGCGAACCCCTGATCGCGGTGGCCATTTCCCCCCCACCCCCGCGCGATCCCGGTTATAACGCGGTCGCATTATGTGGACCCCAAGCACCGCGTTATAACTGGGTTCAGCTGTATTATCTCTTACTGAGCATGCAATGTCTTGTATATAATGTATAATAACCCTTTTTACGTAATGTAACTATGTATTTATCATCATAACTCTGTGCCCAGGACATACGTGAAAACGAGAGGTAACTCTCAATGTATTACTTCCTGGTAACACATTTTATAAATAAATAAAATATTTCAGTAAACAGTATTGTGTTACACACCTGCGCCTTCTTTCTAACCGACAGTATACCCATTCCCCAAATGCATATCTGCACACGCACCCATACACTCAGGGGGAAGGCGCTGCTCACTGATTCTGATAACGACAATGAGTGTTAATCAGGGAACCTGGTGCAATTCCCGGTGTCGGCTCCTTGTGATCTTGGGCAAGTCACTTTATCTCCCTGTGCCTCAGGCACCAGAAACAGAGTGTAAGCTCTGCGGGGCAGGGACCGTGCCTGTAACAATCCTACGTGCTGCGCACCGCGCGCTATACTGTCATTGTGACACTGAGTCCCATTGGGAGAACAGCGCTATATGAATTAAAAGTATTATTATTATTACAGAGACAGAGAAATGATTGTTTGATCGGCCCTTTCCCCGGGGTGAGGCGGCGCTGTATCTGCTGCGGCGAGACACGCAGAGAAGGGATCGGCCCTTTCCCCGGGGTGAGGCGGCGCTGTATCTGCTGCGGCGAGACACGCAGAGAAGGGATCGGGCCCTTTCCCCGGGGTGAGGCGGCGCTGTATCCGCTGCGGCGAGACGCGCAGAGAAGGGATCGGCCCTTTCCCCGGGGTGAGGCGGCGCTGTATCCGCTGCGGCGAGACGCGCAGAGAAAGGATCGGCCCTTTCCCCGGGGGCCGGCGGCGCTGTATCCGCTGCGGCGAGACGCGCAGAGAAGGGATCGGCCCTTTCCCCGGGGTGAGGCGGCGCTGTATCTGCTGCGGCGAGACGCACAGAGAAAGGATCGGCCCTTTCCCCGGGGGCCGGCGGCGCTGTATCCGCTGCGGCGAGACGCGCAGAGAAGGGATCGGCCCTTTCCCGGGGGCCGGCGGCGCTGTATCTGCTGCGTCGAGACGCGCAGAGAAGGGATCGGGCCCTTTTCCTGGGGGCCGGCGGCGCTGTATCCGATGCGGCGAGACGCACAGAGAAGGGATCGGGCCCTTTCCCCGGGGTGAGGCGGCGCTGAATCCGCTGCGGCGAGACGCACAGAGAAGGGATCGGCCCTTTCCCCGGGGTGAGGCGGCGCTGTATCTGCTGCGGCGAGACGCGCAGAGAAGGGATCGGGCCCTTTTCCTGGGGGCCGGCGGCGCTGTATCCGCTGCGGCGAGACGCACAGAGAAGGGATTGGCCCTTTCCCCGGGGTGAGGCGGCGCTGTATCCGCTGCGGCGAGACGCACAGAGAAGGGATCGGCCCTTTCCCGGGGGCCGGCGCTGTATCCGCTGCGGCGAGACGCACAGAGAAGGGATCGGCCCTTTCCCGGGGGTGAGGCGGCGCTGTATCCGCTGCGGCGAGACGCGCAGAGAAAGGATCGGCCCTTTCCCCGGGGGCCGGCGGCGCTGTATCCGCTGCGGCGAGACGCGCAGAGAAGGGATCGGGCCCTTTTCCTGGGGGCCGGCGGCGCTGTATCTGCTGCGGCGAGACGCACAGAGAAAGGATCGGCCCTTTCCCGGGGGCCGGCGGCGCTGTATCCGCTGCGGCGAGACGCGCAGAGAAGGGATCGGCCCTTTCCCCGGGGTGAGGCGGCGCTGTATCTGCTGCGGCGAGACGCGCAGAGAAGGGATCGGCCCTTTCCCCGGGGTGAGGCGGCGCTGTATCCGCTGCGGCGAGACGCACAGAGAAGGGATCGGGCCCTTTCCCCGGGGTGAGGCGGCGCTGAATCTGCAGCGGCGAGACGCGCAGAGAAAGGATCGGCCCTTTCCCGGGGGCCGGCGGCGCTGTATCCGTTGCGGCGAGACGCGCAGAGAAGGGATCGGCCCTTTCCCCGGGGTGAGGCGGCGCTGTATCCGCTGCGGCGAGACGCACAGAGAAGGGATCGGGCCCTTTCCCCGGGGTGAGGCGGCGCTGAATCTGCAGCGGCGAGACGCGCAGAGAAAGGATCGGCCCTTTCCCGGGGGCCGGCGGCGCTGTATCCGCTGCGGCGAGACGCACAGAGAAGGGATCGGCCCTTTCCCCGGGGTGAGGCGGCGCTGTATCCGCTGCGGCGAGACGCGCAGAGAAGGGATCGGCCCTTTCCCCGGGGTGAGGCGGCGCTGTATCCGCTGCGGCGAGACGCACAGAGAAGGGATCGGCCCTTTCCCCGGGGTGAGGCGGCGCTGTATCTGCTGCGGCGAGACGCGCAGAGAAGGGATCGGCCCTTTCCCCGGGGTGAGGCGGCGCTGTATCCGCTGCGGCGAGACGCGCAGAGAAGCGATCGGCCCTTTCCCGGGGGCCGGCGCTGTATCCGCTGCGGCGAGACGCGCAGAGAAAGGATCGGCCCTTTCCCGGGGGCCGGCGCTGTATCCGCTGCGGCGAGACGCGCAGAGAAGGGATCGGCCCTTTCCCTGGGGGCCGGCGGCGCTGAATCCGCTGCGGCGAGACGCGCAGAGAAAGGATCGGCCCTTTCCCGGGGTGAGGCGGCGCTGTATCCGCTGCGGCGAGACGCGCAGAGAAGGGATCGGCCCTTTCCCGGGGTGAGGCGGCGCTGTATCCGCTGCGGCGAGACGCGCAGAGAAGGGATCGGCCCTTTCCCGGGGTGAGGCGGCGCTGAATCCGCTGCGGCGAAACGCGCAGAGAAAGGATCGGCCCTTTCCCGGGGGCCGGCGCTGTATCCGATGCGGCGAGACGCGCAGAGAAGGGATCGGCCCTTTTCCTGGGGGCCGGCGGCGCTGTATCCGATGCGGCGAGACGCGCAGAGAAGGGATCGGCCCTTTCCCCGGGGGCCGGCGGCGCTGTATCCGCTGCGGCGAGACGCACAGAGAAGGGATCGGGCCCTTTCCCCGGGGTGAGGCGGCGCTGAATCCGCTGCGGCGAGACGCGCAGAGAAGGGATCGGCCCTTTCCCCGGGGGCCGGCGCTGTATCCGCTGCGGCGAGACGCACAGAGAAGGGATCGGCCCTTTCCCGGGGGCCGGCGGCGCTGTATCCGCTGCGGCGAGACGCACAGAGAAAGGATCGGCCCTTTCCCCGGGGTGAGGCGGCGCTGTATCCGCTGCGGCGAGACGCGCAGAGAAGGGATCGGCCCTTTCCCGGGGGCCGGCGGCGCTGTATCCGCTGCGGCGAGACGCACAGAGAAGGGATCGGCCCTTTCCCCGGGGTGAGGCGGCGCTGTATCCGCTGCGGCGAGACGCGCAGAGAAGGGATCGGCCCTTTCCCGGGGGCCGGCGCTGTATCTGCTGCGGCGAGACGCGCAGAGAAGGGATCGGCCCTTTCCCCGGGGGCCGGCGGCGCTGTATCCGCTGCGGCGAGACGCGCAGAGAAGGGATCGGCCCTTTCCCCGGGGTGAGGCGGCGCTGTATCCGCTGCGGCGAGACGCACAGAGAAGGGATCGGCCCTTTCCCCGGGGTGAGGCGGCGCTGTATCCGCTGCGGCGAGACGCACAGAGAAGGGATCGGCCCTTTCCCCGGGGTGAGGCGGCGCTGTATCCGCTGCGGCGAGACGCGCAGAGAAGGGATCGGCCCTTTCCCCCGGGGTGAGGCGGCGCTGTATCCGCTGCGGCGAGACGCGCAGAGAAGGGATCGGCCCTTTCCCCGGGGTGAGGCGGCGCTGAATCCGCTGCGGCGAGACGCGCAGAGAAAGGATCGGCCCTTTCCCCGGGGGCCGGCGGCGCTGTATCCGCTGCGGCGAGACGCGCAGAGAAAGGAACGGCCCTTTCCCCGGGGGCCGGCGCTGTATCCGCTGCGGCGAGACGCGCAGAGAAGGGATCGGCCCTTTCCCGGGGGCCGGCGGCGCTGTATCCGCTGCGGCGAGACGCGCAGAGAAAGGATCGGGCCCTTTCCCCGGGGTGAGGCGGCGCTGTATCCGCTGCGGCGAGACGCGCAGAGAAAGGATCGGCCCTTTCCCTGGGGTGAGGCGGCGCTGAATCCGCTGCGGCGAGACGCACAGAGAAGGGATCGGCCCTTTCCCCGGGGGCCGGCGGCGCTGAATCCGCTGCGGCGAGACGCGCAGAGAAGGGATCGGCCCTTTCCCCGGGGGCCGGCGGCGCTGAATCCGCTGCGGCGAGACGCGCAGAGAAAGGATCGGCCCTTTCCCCGGGGTGAGGCGGCGCTGTATCCGATGCGGCGAGACGCACAGAGAAGGGATCGGCCCTTTCCCCGGGGTGAGGCGGCGCTGTATCCGCTGCGGCGAGACGCACAGAGAAGGGATCGGCCCTTTCCCGGGGGCCGGCGCTGTATCCGCTGCGGCGAGACGCGCAGAGAAGGGATCGGCCCTTTCCCCGGGGTGAGGCGGCGCTGTATCCGCTGCGGCGAGACGCACAGAGAAGGGATCGGCCCTTTCCCCGGGGTGAGGCGGCGCTGTATCCGCTGCGGCGAGACGCGCAGAGAAGGGATCGGCCCTTTCCCCCGGGGTGAGGCGGCGCTGTATCCGCTGCGGCGAGACGCGCAGAGAAGGGATCGGCCCTTTCCCCGGGGTGAGGCGGCGCTGAATCCGCTGCGGCGAGACGCGCAGAGAAAGGATCGGCCCTTTCCCCGGGGGCCGGCGGCGCTGTATCCGCTGCGGCGAGACGCGCAGAGAAAGGATCGGCCCTTTCCCCGGGGGCCGGCGCTGTATCCGCTGCGGCGAGACGCGCAGAGAAAGGATCGGCCCTTTCCCTGGGGTGAGGCGGCGCTGAATCCGCTGCGGCGAGACGCACAGAGAAGGGATCGGCCCTTTCCCCGGGGGCCGGCGGCGCTGAATCCGCTGCGGCGAGACGCGCAGAGAAGGGATCGGCCCTTTCCCCGGGGGCCGGCGGCGCTGAATCCGCTGCGGCGAGACGCGCAGAGAAAGGATCGGCCCTTTCCCCGGGGTGAGGCGGCGCTGTATCCGATGCGGCGAGACGCACAGAGAAGGGATCGGCCCTTTCCCCGGGGTGAGGCGGCGCTGTATCCGCTGCGGCGAGACGCACAGAGAAGGGATCGGCCCTTTCCCGGGGGCCGGCGCTGTATCCGCTGCGGCGAGACGCGCAGAGAAGGGATCGGCCCTTTCCCGGGGGCCGGCGCTGTATCCGCTGCGGCGAGACGCGCAGAGAAGGGATCGGCCCTTTCCCCGGGGGCCGGCGGCGCTGTATCCGCTGCGGCGAGACGCGCAGAGAAAGGATCGGCCCTTTCCCCGGGGGCCGGCGCTGTATCCGCTGCGGCGAGACGCGCAGAGAAGGGATCGGCCCTTTCCCGGGGGCCGGCGGCGCTGTATCCGCTGCGGCGAGACGCGCAGAGAAAGGATCGGGCCCTTTCCCCGGGGTGAGGCGGCGCTGTATCCGCTGCGGCGAGACGCACAGAGAAGGGATCGGCCCTTTCCCCGGGGGCCGGCGGCGCTGAATCCGATGCGGCGAGACGCGCAGAGAAGGGATCGGCCCTTTCCCCGGGGTCAGGCGGCGCTGAATCCGCTGCGGCGAGACGCGCAGAGAAAGGATCGGCCCTTTCCCCGGGGGCCGGCGGCGCTGAATCCGCTGCGGCGAGACGCGCAGAGAAAGGATCGGCCCTTTCCCCGGGGTGAGGCGGCGCTGTATCCGATGCGGCGAGACGCACAGAGAAGGGATCGGCCCTTTCCCCGGGGTGAGGCGGCGCTGTATCCGCTGCGGCGAGACGCACAGAGAAGGGATCGGCCCTTTCCCGGGGGCCGGCGCTGTATCCGCTGCGGCGAGACGCGCAGAGAAGGGATCGGCCCTTTCCCGGGGGCCGGCGCTGTATCCGCTGCGGCGAGACGCACAGAGAAGGGATCGGCCCTTTCCCGGGGTGAGGCGGCGCTGTATCCGATGCGGCGAGACGCGCAGAGAAAGGATCGGCCCTTTCCCGGGGGCCGGCGGCGCTGAATCCGCTGCGGCGAGACGCGCAGAGAAGGGATCGGCCCTTTCCCGGGGGCCGGCGGCGCTGAATCCGCTGCGGCGAGACGCGCAGAGAAAGGATCGGCCCTTTCCCCGGGGTGAGGCGGCGCTGTATCCGCTGCGGCGAGACGCGCAGAGAAGGGATCGGCCCTTTCCCCGGGGTGAGGCGGCGCTGTATCCGCTGCGGCGAGACGCGCAGAGAAGGGATCGGCCCTTTCCCCGGGGTGAGGCGGCGCTGTATCCGCTGCGGCGAGACGCGCAGAGAAGGGATCGGCCCTTTCCCCGGGGTGAGGCGGCGCTGAATCCGCTGCGGCGAGACGCGCAGAGAAGGGATCGGCCCTTTCCCGGGGGGCCGGCGCTGTATCCGCTGCGGCGAGACGCGCAGAGAAGGGATCGGCCCTTTCCCCGGGGTGAGGCGGCGCTGAATCCGCTGCGGCGAGACGCGCAGAGAAAGGATCGGCCCTTTCCCGGGGGCCGGCGCTGTATCCGCTGCGGCGAGACGCGCGCTATTTACCTGACATTCCGCTCTCAGGTCGTCGAGCTCCATGCTCCGCACGATAACGCTGTGATTTCCCGTCTCCAGTCTCCGCAGCAGGAGCAGGTTTTCTTTCTGCAGGAAAGCGATATCCGGACACGTTTTATTCCCGAGGCCAGGGGCGGCCAATCAACAGGTCAGGTGTCCAGGATATCCCTGCGTCAGCACTGTAGGGCGTGCGTTACAGAAAGGGCTCCCCCTCACACTATGTCCTGTAGGGCGTGCGTTACAGAAAGGGCTCCCCCTCACACTATGTCCTGTAGGGCGTGCGTTACAGAAAGGGCTCCCCCTCACACTATGTCCTGTAGGGCGTGCGTTACAGAAAGGGCTCCCCCTCACACTATGTCCTGTAGGGCGTGCGTTACAGAAAGGGCTTCCCCTCACACTATGTCCTGTAGGGCGTGCGTTACAGAAAGGGCTTCCCCTCACACTATGTCCTGTAGGGCGTGCGTTACAGAAAGGGCTTCCCCTCACACTATGTCCTGTAGGGCGTGCGTTACAGAAAGGGCTCCCCTCACACTATGTCCTGTAGGGCGTGCGTTACAGAAAGGGCTCCCCTCACACTATGTCCTGTAGGGCGTGCGTTACAGAAAGGGCTCCCCCTCACACTATGTCCTGTAGGGCGTGCGTTACAGAAAGGGCTTCCCCTCACACTATGTCCTGTAGGGCGTGCGTTACAGAAAGGGCTTCCCCTCACACTATGTCCTGTAGGGCGTGCGTTACAGAAAGGGCTCCCCCTCACACTGTGTCTTGTAGGGCGTGCGTTACAGAAAGGACTCCCCCTCACACTATGTCCTGTAGGGCGTGCGTTACAGAAAGGGCTCCCCCTCACACTATGTCCTGTAGGGCGTGCGTTACAGAAAGGGCTCCCCCTCACACTATGTCCTGTAGGGCGTGCGTTACAGAAAGGGCTCCCCCTCACACTATGTCCTGTAGGGCGTGCGTTACAGAAAGGGCTCCCCTCACACTATGTCCTGTAGGGCGTGCGTTACAGAAAGGGCTCCCCCTCACACTATGTCCTGTAGGGCGTGCGTTACAGAAAGGGCTCCCCTCACACTGTGCCCTGTAGGGCGTGCGTTACAGAAAGGGCTTCCCCTCACACTATGTCCTGTAGGGCGTGCGTTACAGAAAGGGCTTCCCCTCACACTATGTCCTGTAGGGCGTGCGTTACAGAAAGGGCTCCCCCTCACACTATGTCCTGTAGGGCGTGCGTTACAGAAAGGGCTCCCCCTCACACTATGTCCTGTAGGGCGTGCGTTACAGAAAGGGCTCCCCCTCACACTATGTCCTGTAGGGCGTGCGTTACAGAAAGGGCTCCCCCTCACACTATGTCCTGTAGGGCGTGCGTTACAGATAGGGCTCCCCCTCACACTATGTCCTGTAGGGCGTGCGTTACAGAAAGGGCTCCCCCTCACACTATGTCCTGTAGGGCGTGCGTTACAGAAAGGGCTCCCCCTCACACTATGTCCTGTAGGGCGTGCGTTACAGAAAGGGCTCCCCCTCACACTATGTCCTGTAGGGCGTGCGTTACAGAAAGGGCTCCCCCTCACACTATGTCCTGTAGGGCGTGCGTTACAGAAAGGGCTCCCCCTCACACTGTGTCCTGTAGGGCGTGCGTTACAGAAAGGGCTCCCCCTCACACTATGTCCTGTAGGGCGTGCGTTACAGAAAGGGCTTCCCCTCACACTATGTCCTGTAGGGCGTGCGTTACAGAAAGGGCTCCCCCTCACACTATGTCCTGTAGGGCGTGCGTTACAGAAAGGGCTTCCCCTCACACTATGTCCTGTAGGGCGTGCGTTACAGAAAGGGCTTCCCCTCACACTATGTCCTGTAGGGCGTGCGTTACAGAAAGGGCTCCCCCTCACACTATGTCCTGTAGGGCGTGCGTTACAGAAAGGGCTCCCCCTCACACTATGTCCTGTAGGGTGTGCGTTACAGAAAGGGCTCCCCCTCACACTATGTCCTGTAGGGTGTGCGCTACAGAAAGGGCTCCCCCTCACACTATGTACTGTAGGGCGTGCGTTACAGAAAGGGCTCCCCCTCACACTATGTCCTGTAGGGCGCGCGTTACAGAAAGGGCTCCCCCTCACACTATGTCCTGTAGGGTGTGCGTTACAGAAAGGGCTCCCCCTCACACTATGTCCTGTAGGGTGTGCGTTACAGAAAGGGCTCCCCCTCACACTATGTCCTGTAGGGCGTGCGTTACAGAAAGGGCTCCCCCTCACACTATGTCCTGTAGGGCGTGCGTTACAGAAAGGGCTTCCCCTCACACTATGTCCTGTAGGGCGTGCGTTACAGAAAGGGCTCCCCTCACACTATGTCCTGTAGGGCGTGCGTTACAGAAAGGGCTCCCCCTCACACTATGTCCTGTAGGGCGTGCGTTACAGAAAGGGCTCCCCCTCACACTATGTCCTGTAGGGCGTGCGTTACAGAAAGGGCTCCCCCTCACACTATGTCCTGTAGGGCGTGCGTTACAGAAAGGGCTCCCGCTCACACTATGTCCTGTAGGGCGTGCGTTACAGAAAGGGCTCCCCTCACACTATGTCCTGTAGGGCGTGCGTTACAGAAAGGGCTCCCCCTCACACTATGTCCTGTAGGGCGTGCGTTACAGAAAGGGCTCCCCTCACACTATGTCCTGTAGGGCGTGCGTTACAGAAAGGGCTTCCCCTCACACTATGTCCTGTAGGGCGTGCGTTACAGAAAGGGCTCCCCTCACACTATGTCCTGTAGGGCGTGCGTTACAGAAAGGGCTCCCCCTCACACTATGTCCTGTGACTAGGGGGGAGCGACTTTCCCAGGTTCATAGCAATGGCTGCCCAGTCTGGGCCCTCCCTGTGGGATTCGGTCTCTACGCCATGCCCCGTGCTCCCTGCAGGCACCAGCTCATGTCCCGGAGGGTTACCTGCTGCTGAGCCAGCTGCTGCTGTAGTGCGAGTGCTCGCTCCTGCGCCGACTGCTGCTGTTCCTGCGCCTGCGCCAGTCTCTGCTCCATGTCCAGCACTCCCTGTTTCTGCAGAGAGAAGAGGACACGTCCCCCCCACCCGTGTAACACGCAGACTTTCCCTGCGCGGGAGTGTGACACACCCGTGTAACACGCAGACTTTCCCTGCGCGGGAGTGTGACACACCCGTGTAACACGCAGACTTTCCCTGCGCGGGAGTGTGACACACCCGTGTAACACGCAGACTTTCCCTGCGCGGGAGTGTGACACACCCGTGTAACACGCAGACTTTCCCTGCGCGGGAGTGTGACACACCCGTGTAACACGCAGACTTTCCCTGCGCGGGAGTGTGACACACCCGTGTAACACGCAGACTTTCCCTGCGCGGGAGTGTGACACACCCGTGTAACACGCAGACTTTCCCTGCGCGGGAGTGTGACACACCCGTGTAACACGCAGACTTTCCCTGAGCTTCACAAAGGAGGAGATCACAGGTACGAGGCCCAACTCTGCCGTGTCTCAGGGAGAGAGAGAAACGCGGGAGTGCGGGAGTGCGGGAGTGCGGGAGCGCGGGAGTGCAGCCACGCGGGAGTGCGGGAGTGCGGGAGTGCGGCCACGCGGGAGTGCGGGCCGCGCGGGAGCGCGGGAGTGCGGGAGCGCGGGAGTGCGGGAGTGCAGCCACGCGGGAGTGCGGGAGTGCGGGAGTGCAGCCACGCGGGAGTGCGGGAGTGCGGGAGTGCGGGAGTGCGGCCGCGCGGGAGTGCGGGAGTGTGGGAGCGAGGGAGTGCGGGAGCGCGGGAGTGCGGCCGCGCGGGAGTGCGGGAGTGCGGCCACGCGGGAGTGCGGCCACGCGGGAGCGCGGGAGTGCGGGAGTGCAGCCACGCGGGGAGTGCGGGAGTGCGGCCGCGCGGGAGTGCGGGAGCGCGGCCACGCGGGAGTGCAGCCACGCGGGAGCGCGGGAGTGCAGCCACGCGGGAGTGCGGGAGTGCGGCCGCGCGGGAGTGCGGGAGCGCGGCCGCGCGGGAGTGCGGGAGCGCGGGAGTGCAGCCACGCGGGAGTGCGGGAGTGCGGGAGTGCGGCCACGCGGGAGTGCGGGAGTGCGGCCGCGCGGGAGTGCAGCCACGCGGGAGTGCGGGAGTGCGGGAGTGCGGCCACGCGGGAGTGCGGGAGTGCGGGAGTGCAGCCACGCGGGAGTGCGGGAGCGCGGGAGTGCGGGAGTGCAGCCACGCGGGAGTGCGGGAGCGCGGGAGCGCGGGAGCGCGGGAGCGCGGGAGTGCAGCCACGCGGGAGTGCGGGAGTGCGGGAGTGCAGCCACGCGGGAGTGCGGCCGCGCGGGAGCGCGGGAGTGCGGGAGTGCGGGAGTGCGGGAGTGCGGGAGTGCGGGAGTGCGGCCACGCGGGAGTGCGGGAGCGCGGGAGTGCAGCCACGCGGGAGTGCGGCCGTGCGGGAGTGCGGCCGTGCGGGAGCGCGGCCACGCGGGAGTGCGGGAGCGCGGCCGCGCGGGAGTGCGGGAGTGCAGCCACGCGGGAGTGCGGCCGTGCGGGAGTGCGGCCGTGCGGGAGTGCGGGAGCGCGGGAGTGCAGCCACGCGGGAGTGCGGGAGTGCGGGAGTGCGGCCACGCGGGAGTGCGGCCGCGCGGGAGTGCGGGAGTGCAGCCACGCGGGAGTGCGGGAGCGCGGCCACGCGGGAGTGCGGGAGCGCGGGAGTGCGGGAGCGCGGGAGTGCAGCCACGCGGGAGTGCGGGAGTGCGGGAGTGCAGCCACGCGGGAGTGCGGCCGCGCGGGAGTGCGGGAGTGCGGCCACGCGGGAGTGCGGGAGTGCGGGAGTGCGGGAGTGCGGGAGTGCGGCCGCGCGGGAGTGCGGTCAGGATGTGACTCACCTGTGCAGCCAGGGAACTGTGTAACTGTTCGTTCTCCTCCGTCACGCGCTGCAGCTGCTCAGACACCGGCGCCTGCTTCTCCAGCTCCACCTTATGCAGGAGAGCGGGGAGTACAACGTGAATATAGGGCGGGTACGGGTGGCAGGGGGAGGCTGCGGGTATAGGGCGGGTACGGGTGGCAAGGGGAGGCGGCGGGTATAGGGCGGGTACGGGTGGCAGGGGGAGGCTGCGGGTATAGGGCGGGTACGGGTGGCAGGGGGAGGCTGCGGGTATAGGGCGGGTACGGGTGGCAGGGGGAGGCTGCGGGTATAGGGCGAGTACGGGTGGCAGGGGGAGGCTGCGGGTATAGGGCGAGCACGGGTGGCAGGGGGAGGCTGCGGGTATAGGGCGGGTACGGGTGGCAGGGGGAGGCGGCGGGTATAGGGCGGGTACGGGTGGCAGGGGGAGGCGGCGGGTATAGGGCGGGTACGGGTGGCAGGGGGAGGCGGCGGGTATAGGGCGGGTACGGGTGGCAGGGGGAGGCTGCGGGTATAGGGCGAGCACGGGTGGCAGGGGGAGGCTGCGGGTATAGGGCGGGTACGGGTGGCAGGGGGAGGCGGCGGGTATAGGGCGGGTACGGGTGGCAGGGGGAGGCGGCGGGTATAGGGCGGGTACGGGTGGCAGGGGGAGGCTGCGGGTATAGGGCGGGTACGGGTGGCAGGGGGAGGCTGCGGGTATAGGGTGGGTACGGGTGGCAGGGGGAGGCTGCGGGTATAGGGCGAGTACGGGTGGCAGGGGGAGGCTGCGGGTATAGGGCGAGCACGGGTGGCAGGGGGAGGCTGCGGGTATAGGGCGGGTACGGGTGGCAGGGGGAGGCTGCGGGTATGGGGCGGGTACGGGTGGCGTTACCTTGTTCTCCTGCCTCTCCTGTGGCGTTACCTTGTTCTCCTGCCTCTCCTGTGGCGTTACCTTGTTCTCCTGTCTCTCCTGTGGCGTTACCTTGTTCTCCTGCCTCTCCTGTGGCGTTACCTTGTTCTCCTGCCTCTCCTGTGGCGTTACCTTGTTCTCCTGCGGCATTACCTTGTTCTCCTGCCTCTCCTGTGGCGTTACCTTGTTCTCCTGCCTCTCCTGTGGCGTTACCTTGTTCTCCTGCCTCTCCTGTGGCGTTACCTTGTTCTCCTGCCTCTCCTGTGGCGTTACCTTGTTCTCCTGCCTCTCCTGTGGCGTTACCTTGTTCTCCTGCCTCTCCTGTGGCGTTACCTTGTTCTCCTGCCTCTCCTGTGGCGTTACCTTGTTCTCCTGCCTCTCCTGTGGCGTTACCTTGTTCTCCTGCCTCTCCTGTGGCGTTACCTTGTTCTCCTGCCTCTCCTGTGGCGTTACCTTGTTCTCCTGCCTCTCCTGTGGCGTTACCTTGTTCTCCTGCCTCTCCTGTGGCGTTACCTTGTTCTCCTGCCTCTCCTGTGGCGTTACCTTGTTCTCCTGCCTCTCCTGTGGCGTTACCTTGTTCTCCTGCCTCTCCTGTGGCGTTACCTTGTTCTCCTGCCTCTCCTGTGGCGTTACCTTGTTCTCCTGCCTCTCCTGTGGCGTTACCTTGTTCTCCTGCCTCTCCTGTGGCGTTACCTTGTTCTCCTGCCTCTCCTGTGGCGTTACCTTGTTCTCCTGCCTCTCCTGTGGCGTTACCTTGTTCTCCTGCCTCTCCTGTGGCGTTACCTTGTTCTCCTGCCTCTCCTGTGGCGTTACCTTGTTCTCCTGCCTCTCCTGTGGCGTTACCTTGTTCTCCTGCCTCTCCTGTGGCGTTACCTTGTTCTCCTGCCTCTCCTGTGGCGTTACCTTGTTCTCCTGCTCCAGCCTCCGGTGATGCTCCTCACTGGCCAGCAGCTTTGCATGGAGGGCCTCCACCTTCCCCGTGTGATACGCCCGGTCCTTCTGCAGTGAAGAAACCTGGTCTTGGAGTCTACTCAGGTCCCCTTCCAGCGCCAGCACCTTCGCCTGCAAGTGAAACAGTCAACCGGAGCCTACAAGTGAAACAGCCTTCCAGAGCCTAAAGTCTGGGGTACAGAGGGAGCCCCCCACATTGGGACTCTGACCTTCAACTCGAGTTTCTCTTCCACCAACTTCTTACTCTGCTCTTTGGTTTTCCTCGCTTCCTCCTGTGACAACGAGAGAGAGACGACTGGTCATAGGACTCGGGCGAGACACACCGGGCTTTCTCCCCAGTGCGGAAGCCAAGAGGACTAGGGACAGAAGAAGACCTCAGTTGTCACCACCAGGATGTCCTCCTCCTCCTCCATCTCCTCCATCTCACGGCAGAACTGGAAAGGGATGCTGGCGCCCCGCACCACGCCGTCCTGGTCCACGTAGCAGAACTGGTAATAGTCTTCCTTGTCCTTGGGCAGATAGTAAGCTGCAAGATATGACGTTACACAGTTACCCCGGCGGCCGCCGGCGGGAGACGGGTCCGAGCTCAGCCAACCCGTCCGCGGTCAAGGGGCTGGAGAGTGTATTACTGCCTACCAACACAAGGGGGCACCACCGGGGTTCCCAATAAGGGGGTTTGTGAGGGGTCACCAAGGGGTTAGCCAAAAAAACATATGTAATGGCAGCTCCCATTATAGCGCGGTCCTGAGCCTGTGTGGGGTCTGTGCACTTAGTAAGACCCCAAACTGTACGTGTGTGTCCCACCCATCCACTCAGATCTCACCGCCCCACTAATGTATTAATCACAGCGCCCCCCTCCCACACACAGACACGGGGTCAGTCTGATCTCACCGCCCCACTAATGTACTAATCACAGCGCCCCCCCCCCCCCCCCACACACAGACACGGGGTCAGTCTGATCTCACCGCCCCACTAATGTATTAATCACAGCACCCCCCTCCCACACACAGACACGGGGTCAGTCTGATCTCACCGCCCCACTAATGTACTAATCACAGCGCCCCCTCCCACACACAGACACGGGGTCAGTCTGATCTCACCGTCCCACTAATGTATTAATCACAGCGCCCCCCCCCCACACACACAGACACGGGGTCAGTCTGATCTCACCGCCCCACTAATGTACTAATCACAGCGCCCCCCCCCCCTCCCACACACAGACACGGGGTCAGTCTGATCTCACCGCCCCACTAATGTATTAATCACAGCGCCCCCTCCCACACACAGACACGGGGTCAGTCTGATCTCACCGCCCCACTAATGTACTAATCACAGCACCCCCCTCCCACACAGACACGGGGTCAGTCTGATCTCACCGTCCCACTAATGTACTAATCACAGCACCCCCCTCCCACACAGACACGGGGTCAGTCTGATCTCACCGCCCCACTAACGTATTAATCACAGCGCCCCCAACCTCCCACACACAGACACGGGGTCAGTCTGATCTCACCGCCCCACTAATGTACTAATCACAGCGCCCCCCCCCCCACACACAGACACGGGGTCAGTCTGATCTCACCGCCCCACTAATGTACTAATCACAGCGCCCCCTCCCACACACAGACACGGGGTCAGTCTGATCTCACCGCCCCACTAATGTACTAATCACAGCGCCCCCTCCCACACACAGACACGGGGTCAGTCTGATCTCACCGCCCCACTAATGTACTAATCACAGCGCCCCCCCCCCACACACAGACACGGGGTCAGTCTGATCTCACCGCCCCACTAATGTACTAATCACAGCGCCCCCCTCCCACACACAGACACGGGGTCAGTCTGATCTCACCGCCCCACTAATGTATTAATCACAGCGCCCCCTCCCACACACAGACACGGGGTCAGTCTGATCTCACCGCCCCACTAATGTATTAATCACAGCGCCCCCTCCCACACACAGACACTGGGTCAGTCTGATCTCACCGCCCCACTAATGTATCAATCACAGCGCCCCCCCCCCCCCCACACACACAGACACGGGGTCAGTCTGATCTCACCGCCCCACTAATGTATTAATCACAGCGCCCCCTCCCACACACAGACACGGGGTCAGTCTGATCTCACCGCCCCACTAATGTACTAATCACAGCGCCCCCTCCCACACACAGACACGGGGTCAGTCTGATCTCACCGTCCCACTAATGTATTAATCACAGCGCCCCCCTCCCACACACAGACACGGGGTCAGTCTGATCTCACCGCCCCACTAATGTACTAATCACAGCGCACCCCCCCCACACACAGACACGGGGTCAGTCTGATCTCACCGCCCCACTAATGTACTAATCACAGCGCCCCCCTCCCACACACAGACACGGGGTCAGTCTGATCTCACCGCCCCACTAATGTATTAATCACAGCGCCCCCTCCCACACACAGACACGGGGTCAGTCTGATCTCACCGCCCCACTAATGTATTAATCACAGCGCCC
Source organism: Ascaphus truei (assembly GCF_040206685.1). Taxonomy (NCBI): domain Eukaryota; kingdom Metazoa; phylum Chordata; class Amphibia; order Anura; family Ascaphidae; genus Ascaphus; species Ascaphus truei. The sequence goes on along the minus strand of NW_027453863.1, from coordinate 522,505 downwards.
CCTCCCCCCACACACACAGACACGGGGTCAGTCTGATCTCACCGCCCCACTAATGTACTAATCACAGCGCCCCCTCCCACACACAGACACGGGGTCAGTCTGATCTCACCGCCCCACTAATGTACTAATCACAGCGCCCCCTCCCACACACAGACACGGGGTCAGTCTGATCTCACCGCCCCACTAATGTACTAATCACAGCGCCCCCCCCCTCCCACACACAGACACGGGGTCAGTCTGATCTCACCGTCCCACTAATGTATTAATCACAGCGCCCCCTCCCACACACAGACACGGGGTCAGTCTGATCTCACCGTCCCACTAATGTATCAATCACAGCGCCCCCCCCCACACACAGACACGGGGTCAGTCTGATCTCACCGTCCCACTAATGTACTAATTACAGCGCCCCCCCCCACACACAGACACGGGGTCAGTCTGATCTCACCGTCCCACTAATGTATTAATCACAGCGCCCCCTCCCACACATAGACACGGGGTCAGTCTGATCTCACCGTCCCACTAATGTACTAATCACAGCGCCCCCCCCTCCCACACACAGACACGGGGTCAGTCCCTGCGGCTCTGGGTCACTGGATGGGACATTATACTGCAGACACTGACCTTTGAACTGGATTTGCTTCTCGGCGTTCCCGTCTTCGCTCGGCGCCGGCGTCCACATGAAGGTGAAATACTCACGGGTCGTTTTCCAGCCCACCTCAGGAGGAGAGAAAAGCGCAGATATAGGTATATACACACAGCGCGGGTCACATGGCTAACGGTCAGGCGGTATATACACACAGCGCAGGTCACATGGCTAACGGTCAGGCGGTATATACACACAGCGCGGGTCACGTGGCTAACGGTCAGGCGGTATATACACACAGCGCGGGTCACGTGGCTAACGGTCAGGCGGTATATACACACAGCGCGGGTCACATGGCTAACGGTCAGGCGGTATATACACACAGCGCGGGTCACGTGGCTAACGGTCAGGCGGTATATACACACAGCGCGTGTCACGTGGCTAACGGTCAAGCGCTATATACACACAGCGCGGGTCACATGGCTAACGGTCAGGCGGTATATACACACAGCGCGGGTCACCAGGCTAACGGTCAGGCGGTATATACACACAGCGCGGGTCACATGGCTAACGGTCAGGCGCTATATACACACAGCGCGGGTCACATGGCTAACAGTCAGGCGGTATATACACACAGCGCGGGTCACATGGCTAACGGTCAGGCGGTATATACACACAGCGCGGGTCACATGGCTAACGGTCAGGCGGTATATACACACAGCGCGGGTCACATGGCTAACGGTCAGGCGGTATATACACACAGCGCGGGTCACATGGCTAACGGTCAGGCGGTATATACACACAGCGCGGGTCACGTGACTATCCGTGCACTAGCCGTGTCCCGGTGAGTAACTCACCTTGAAGATACCGAGCCAGTCATTCTTCCGGGGCTGGAAGAGGTGGCTCAGGGTGAAGTAACAGGTCACATCGGTCCCAGGCTCGTGGAACTTTCTCACTCTATCGAAGGTTACCTGGGAGAAGTTGCCGATTTCCGGCAGGGTGGCAGAGGTCGGGGGGCAGTCGGACAGGTTGTGTGACACGGGATCCATGCTGCGAGAGGCCCAGCACTCACACAATGACAACCGTCACTGTCACCCTCTATCCAGGGACCTGAAGCATGCGCAGTATATAGGGAGAGGGGGGAGAAACACAGACATGTACGTGAGAGGAGGGAGAGAGGGGAGACACAGACATGTACGTGAGAGGAGGGAGAGAGGGGAGACACACACATGTACGTGAGGGGAGGGAGAGAGGGGAGACACAGACATGTACGTGAGAGGAGGGAGAGAGGGGAGACACAGGCATGTACGTGAGAGGAGGGAGAGAGGGGAGACACAGACATGTACGTGAGAGGGGGGAGAGAGGGGAGACACAGACATGTACGTGAGAGGGGGGAGAGAGGGGAGACACAGGCATGTACGTGAGAGGAGGGAGAGAGGGGAGACACAGGCATGTACGTGAGAGGAGGGAGAGAGGGGAGACACAGACATGTACGTGAGAGGGGGGAGAGAGGGGAGACACAGACATGTACGTGAGAGGAGGGAGAGAGGGGAGACACATGTACGTGAGAGGAGGGAGAGGGGAGACACAGACATGTACGTGAGAGGAGGGAGAGAGGGGAGAAACACACATGTACGTGAGAGGAGGGAAAGAGGGGAGAAACACACATGTACGTGAGAGGAGGGAGAGAGGGGAGACACAGACATGTACGTGAGAGGAGGGAGAGAGGGGAGACACAGACATGTACGTGAGAGGAGGGAGAGAGGGGAGACACACATGTACGTGAGAGGAGGGAGAGAGGGGAGACACAGACATGTACGTGAGAGGAGGGAGAGAGGGGAGACACAGACATGTACGTGAGAGGGGGGAGAGAGGGGAGACACAGACATGTACGTGAGAGGGGGGAGAGAGGGGAGACACAGACATGTACGTGAGAGGAGGGAGAGAGGGGAGACACAGACATGTACGTGAGAGGGGGAGAGAGGGGAGACACAGGCATGTACGTGAGAGGAGGGAGAGAGGGGAGACACAGGCATGTACGTGAGAGGAGGGAGAGAGGGGAGACACAGACATGTACGTGAGAGGAGGGAGAGAGGGGAGACACAGACATGTACGTGAGAGGAGGGAGAGAGGGGAGACACAGACATGTACGTGAGAGGAGGGAGAGAGGGGAGACACAGGCATGTACGTGAGAGGAGGGAGAGAGGGGAGACACAGACATGTACGTGAGAGGAGGGAGAGAGGGGAGACACAGACATGTACGTGAGAGGAGGGAGAGAGGGGAGACACAGACATGTACGTGAGAGGAGGGAGAGAGGGGAGACACAGACATGTACGTGAGAGGAGGGAGAGAGGGGAGACACAGACATGTACGTGAGAGGAGGGAGAGAGGGGAGACACAGGCATGTACGTGAGAGGAGGGAGAGAGGGGAGACACAGGCATGTACGTGAGAGGAGGGAGAGAGGGGAGACACAGGCATGTACGTGAGGGGAGGGAGAGAGGGGAGACACACATGTACGTGAGAGGAGGGAGAGAGGGGAGACACAGACATGTACGTGAGAGGAGGGAGAGAGGGGAGACACAGACATGTACGTGAGAGGAGGGAGAGAGGGGAGACACAGACATGTACGTGAGGGGAGGGAGAGAGGGGAGACACAGACATGTACGTGAGAGGAGGGAGAGAGGGGAGACACAGGCATGTACGTGAGAGGAGGGAGAGAGGGGAGACACAGACATGTACGTGAGAGGGGGGAGAGAGGGGAGACACAGGCATGTACGTGAGAGGGGGAGAGAGGGGAGACACAGGCATGTACGTGAGAGGAGGGAGAGAGGGGAGACACAGACATGTACGTGAGAGGGGGGAGAGAGGGGAGACACAGACATGTACGTGAGAGGAGGGAGAGATACAGTATATACAGACATACAGTAGTTATATACACACACAGTATATACAGACATACAGTAGTTATATACACACACAGTATATACAGACATACAGTAGTTATATACACACACAGTATATACAGACATACAGTAGTTATATACACACACACAGTATATACAGACATACAGTAGTTATATACACACAGTGCACACACAGTATATACAGACATACAGTAGTTATATACACACAGTGCACACACAGTATATACAGACATACAGTAGTTATATACACACACAGTATATACAGACATACAGTAGTTATATACACACACACACAGTATATACAGACATACAGTAGTTATATACACACACACAGTATATACAGACATACAGTAGTTATATACACACACAGTATATACAGACATACAGTAGTTATATACACACAGTGCACACACAGTATATACAGACATACAGTAGTTATATACACACAGTGCACACACAGTATATACAGACATACAGTAGTTATATACACACACAGTATATACAGACATACAGTAGTTATATACACACACAGTATATACAGACATACAGTAGTTATATATACACACAGTGCACACACAGTATATACAGACATACAGTAGTTATATACACACACAGTATATACAGACATACAGTAGTTATATACACACACAGTATATACAGACATACAGTAGTTATATACACACACAGTGCACACACAGTATATACAGACATACAGTAGTTATATACACACACAGTATATACAGACATACAGTAGTTATATACACAGCGCGCACACACAGACATACAGTAGTTATATACACACACAGTATATACAGACATACAGTAGTTATATACACACACAGTATATACAGACATACAGTAGTTATATACACACAGTGCACACACAGTATATACAGACATACAGTAGTTATATACACACACAGTATATACAGACATACAGTAGTTATATACACACACAGTATATACAGACATACAGTAGTTATATACACACAGTACACACACAGTATATACAGACATACAGTAGTTATATACACAGTGCACACACAGTATATACAGACATACAGTAGTTATATACACAGTGCACACACAGTATATACAGACATACAGTAGTTATATACACACACAGTGCACACACAGTATATACAGACATACAGTAGTTATATACACACAGTGCACACACAGTATATACAGACATACAGTAGTTATATACACACACAGTATATACAGACATACAGTAGTTATATACACACACAGTATATACAGACATACAGTAGTTATATACACACAGTGCACACACAGTATATACAGACATACAGTAGTTATATACACAGTGCACACACAGTATATACAGACATACAGTAGTTATATACACACACAGTGCACACACAGTATATACAGACATACAGTAGTTATATACACACAGTGCACACACAGTATATACAGACATACAGTAGTTATATACACACACAGTATATACAGACATACAGTAGTTATATACACACACAGTATATACAGACATACAGTAGTTATATACACACAGTGCACACACAGTATATACAGACATACAGTAGTTATATACACAGTGCACACACAGTATATACAGACATACAGTAGTTATATACACACACAGTGCACACACAGTATATACAGACATACAGTAGTTATATACACACACAGTATATACAGACATACAGTAGTTATATACACACACAGTATATACAGACATACAGTAGTTATATACACACAGTGCACACACAGTATATACAGACATACAGTAGTTATATACACAGTGCACACACAGTATATACAGACATACAGTAGTTATATACACACACAGTGCACACACAGTATATACAGACATACAGTAGTTATATACACACACAGTATATACAGACATACAGTAGTTATATACACACACAGTATATACAGACATACAGTAGTTATATACACACACACACAGTATATACAGACATACAGTAGTTATATACACACACAGTGCACACACAGTATATACAGACATACAGTAGTTATATACACACACAGTGCACACACAGTATATACAGACATACAGTAGTTATATACACACACAGTATATACAGACATACAGTAGTTATATACACACACAGTATATACAGACATACAGTAGTTATATACACAGTGCACACACAGTATATACAGACATACAGTAGTTATATACACACAGTGCACACACAGTATATACAGACATACTGTAGTTATATATATACACACAGTATATACAGACATACAGTAGTTATATACACAGTGCGCACACAGTATATACAGACATACAGTAGTTATATACACACACAGTATATACAGACATACAGTAGTTATATACACACACAGTATATACAGACATACAGTAGTTATATACACACACAGTATATACAGACATACAGTAGTTATATACACACACAGTGCACACACAGTATATACAGACATACAGTAGTTATACACACACAGTATATACAGACATACAGTAGTTATATATACACACAGTGCACACACAGTATATACAGACATACAGTAGTTATACACACACAGTATATACAGACATACAGTAGTTATATACACACACAGTGCACACACAGTATATACAGACATACAGTAGTTATATATACACACAGTGCACACACAGTATATACAGACATACAGTAGTTATATACACACACAGTGCACACACAGTATATACAGACATACAGTAGTTATATATACACACAGTGCACACACAGTATATACAGACATACAGTAGTTATATACACACACAGTGCACACACAGTATATACAGACATACAGTAGTTATATACACACACAGTATATACAGACATACAGTAGTTATATACACACACAGTGCACACACAGTATATACAGACATACAGTAGTTATATACACACACAGTGCACACACAGTATATACAGACATACAGTAGTTATATACACACACAGTATATACAGACATACAGTAGTTATATACACACACAGTGCACACACAGTATATACAGACATACAGTAGTTATATACACACACAGTGCACACACAGTATATACAGACATACAGTAGTTATATACACACACAGTGCACACACAGTATATACAGACATACAGTAGTTATATACACACACAGTGCACACACAGTATATACAGACATACAGTAGTTATATACACACAGTATATACAGACATACAGTAGTTATATACACAGTGCACACACAGTATATACAGACATAAAGTAGTTATATATACACACAGTATATACAGACATACAGTAGTTATATACACACACAGTATATACAGACATACAGTAGTTATATACACACAGTATATACAGACATACAGTAGTTATATACACAGTGCACACACAGTATATACAGACATACAGTAGTTATATACACACACAGTGCACACACAGTATATACAGACATACAGTAGTTATATACACACACAGTATATACAGACATACAGTAGTTATATACACACACAGTGCACACACAGTATATACAGACATACAGTAGTTATATACACACACAGTATATACAGACATACAGTAGTTATATACACACACAGTGCACACACAGTATATACAGACATACAGTAGTTATATATACACACAGTGCACACACAGTATATACAGACATACAGTAGTTATATATACACACAGTGCACACACAGTATATACAGACATACAGTAGTTATACACACACAGTATATACAGACATACTGTAGTTATATATATACACACAGTATATACAGACATACAGTAGTTATATACACAGTGCGCACACAGTATATACAGACATACAGTAGTTATATACACACACAGTATATACAGACATACAGTAGTTATATACACACACAGTATATACAGACATACAGTAGTTATATACACACAGTATATACAGACATACAGTAGTTATATACACACAGTATATACAGACATACAGTAGTTATACACACACAGTATATACAGACATACAGTAGTTATACACACACAGTATATACAGACATACAGTAGTTATATACACACACAGTATATACAGACATACAGTAGTTATATACACACACACAGTATATACAGACATACAGTAGTTATATATACACACAGTATATACAGACATACAGTAGTTATATACACACAGTGCACACACAGTATCTACAGACATACAGTAGTTATATACACACACAGTATATACAGACATAAAGTAGTTATATATACACAGTGCACATACAGTATATACAGACATACAGTAGTTATATATATATACACACACAGTATATACAGACATACAGTAGTTATATATACACACACAGTATATACAGGCATACAATAGTTATATATACACAGTGCACATACAGTATATACAGACATACAGTAGTTATATATATATATACACACACAGTGCACACACAGTATATACAGACATACTGTAGTTATATATACACAGTGCACATACAGTATATACAGACATACAGTAGTTATATATATATATACACACACAGTATATACAGTATACAGTAGTTATATACACACACACAGTATATACAGACATACAGTAGTTATATATACACACACAGTATATACAGACATACAGTAGTTATACACACAGTGCACACACAGTATATACAGACATACAGTAGTTATATACACACACAGTATATACAGACATACAGTAGTTATATACACACAGTGCACACACAGTATATACAGACATACAGTAGTTATATACACACACAGTATATACAGACATACAGTAGTTATATACACACAGTGCACACACAGTATATACAGACATACAGTAGTTATATACACACACACAGTATATACAGACATACAGTAGTTATATATATATACACACACAGTATATACAGACATACAGTAGTTATATACACACACAGTATATACAGACATACAGTAGTTATATACACACACACAGTATATACAGGCATACAGTAGTTATATATACACAGTGCACATACAGTATATACAGACATACAGTAGTTATATATATATATATACACACACAGTATATACAGACATACAGTAGTTATACACACAGTGCACACACAGTATATACAGACATACAGTAGTTATATATATATATATACACACACAGTATATACAGACATACAGTAGTTATATATACACACACAGTATATACAGACATACAGTAGTTATACACACACACACAGTATATACAGACATACAGTAGTTATACACACAGTGCACACACAGTATATACAGACATACAGTAGTTATATATATATATATATATATATATATACACACACAGTATATACAGACATACAGTAGTTATATATACACACACAGTATATACAGACATACAGTAGTTATACACACAGTGCACACACAGTATATACAGACATACAGTAGTTATATACACACACAGTATATACAGACATACAGTAGTTATATACACAGTGCACACACAGTATATACAGACATACAGTAGTTATACACACAGTGCACACACAGTATATACAGACATACAGTAGTTATATACACACACAGTATATACAGACATACAGTAGTTATATACACACACAGTACACACACAGTATATACAGACACACAGTAGTTATATATATATATATATACACACAGTATATACAGGCATACAGTAGTTATATACACACACAGTACACACACAGTATATACAGACACACAGTAGTTATATATATATATATACACACAGTGCACACACAGTATATACAGACACACAGTAGTTATATATATATATATATATATATATATATACACACACAGTATATACAGACATACAGTAGATATATATATATATATATATATATATATATATATATATATACACACAGTGCACACACAGTAGTTATATACACACAGTGCATACGTCACGCTGCTGCTGCTGCTCCTTCACTGTCAGAAATGAGGAAGCACCGTCCTCTGACGTCACAAGCACCGCCCACTTATCAGGAGACCCCCACGTGACCTCCCAGTTTTACTCCCTGTAAGGGCCGTTCTATAGTGTGTGCGGCCGTGCGTGCGCGCGCGCTTGTGTGAACTTGTGTCAGTCAGAGTACCTGAGTATAGTGAGAGTAACACAGTAACACACACATATATAACTTGTGTCAGTCAGAGTACCTGAGTATAGTGAGAGTAACACAATAACACACAGTAACACACAGTAACACACACATATATAACTTGTGTCAGTCAGAGTACCTGAGTATAGTGAGAGTAACACAGTAACACACACATATATAACTTGTGTCAGTCAGAGTACCTGAGTATAGTGAGAGTAACACAATAACACACAGTAACACACACATATATAACTTGTGTCAGTCAGAGTACCTGAGTATAGTGAGAGTAACACACAGTAACACACACATATATAACTTGTGTCAGTCAGAGTACCTGAGTATAGTGAGAGTAACACAGTAACACACACATATATAACTTGTGTCAGTCAGAGTACCTGAGTATAGTGAGAGTAACACAATAACACACAGTAACACACACATATATAACTTGTGTCAGTCAGGGTACCTGAGTATAGTGAGAGTAACACAGTAACACACAGTAACACACACATATATAACTTGTGTCAGTCAGGGTACCTGAGTATAGTGAGAGTCACACACAGTAACACACAGTAACACACACATATATAACTTGTGTCAGTCAGAGTACCTGAGTATAGTGAGATTAACACAATAACACACAGTAACACACACATATATAACTTGTGTTAGTCAGAGTACCTGAGTATAGTGAGAGTCACACAAAGTAACACACAGTAACACACACATATATAACTTGTGTCAGTCAGAGTACCTGAGTATAGTGAGAGTAACACAGTAACACACAGTAACACACACATATATAACTTGTGTCAGTCAGAGTACTTGAGTATAGTGAGAGTAACACACAGTAACACACAGTAACACACACATATATAACTTGTGTCAGTCAGAGTACCTGAGTATAGTGAGAGTAATACACAGTAACACACAGTAACACACACATATATAACTTGTGTCAGTCAGAGTACCTGAGTATAGTGAGAGTCACACAGTAACACACAGTAACACACACATATATAACTTGTGTCAGTCAGAGTACCTGAGTATAGTGAGAGTAACACACAGTAACACACACATATATAACTTGTGTCAGTCAGAGTACCTGAGTATAGTGAGAGTCACACAGTAACACACAGTAACACACACATATATAACTTGTGTCAGTCAGAGTACCTGAGTATAGTGAGAGTAACACAGTAACACACACATATATAACTTGTGTCAGTCAGAGTACCTGAGTATAGTGAGAGTAACACAATAACACACAGTAACACACACATATATAACTTGTGTCAGTCAGGGTACCTGAGTATAGTGAGAGTAACACAGTAACACACAGTAACACACACATATATAACTTGTGTCAGTCAGGGTACCTGAGTATAGTGAGAGTCACACACAGTAACACACAGTAACACACACATATATAACTTGTGTCAGTCAGAGTACCTGAGTATAGTGAGATTAACACAATAACACACAGTAACACACACATATATAACTTGTGTTAGTCAGAGTACCTGAGTATAGTGAGAGTCACACAAAGTAACACACAGTAACACACACATATATAACTTGTGTCAGTCAGAGTACCTGAGTATAGTGAGAGTAACACAGTAACACACAGTAACACACACATATATAACTTGTGTCAGTCAGAGTACTTGAGTATAGTGAGAGTAACACACAGTAACACACAGTAACACACACATATATAACTTGTGTCAGTCAGAGTACCTGAGTATAGTGAGAGTAATACACAGTAACACACAGTAACACACACATATATAACTTGTGTCAGTCAGAGTACCTGAGTATAGTGAGAGTCACACAGTAACACACAGTAACACACACATATATAACTTGTGTCAGTCAGAGTACCTGAGTATAGTGAGAGTAACACACAGTAACACACACATATATAACTTGTGTCAGTCAGAGTACCTGAGTATAGTGAGAGTCACACAGTAACACACAGTAACACACACATATATAACTTGTGTCAGTCAGAGTACCTGAGTATAGTGAGAGTCACACAGTAACACACACATATATAACTTGTGTCAGTCAGAGTACCTGAGTATAGTGAGAGTCACACACAGTAACACACAGTAACACACACATATATAACTTGTGTCAGTCAGAGTACCTGAGTATAGTGAGAGGAACACACAGTAACACACACATATATAACTTGTGTCAGTCAGAGTACCTGAGTATAGTGAGAGTAACACAGTAACACACAGCAACACACACACATATATAACTTGTGTCAGTCAGAGTACTTGAGTATAGTGAGAGTAACACACAGTAACACACAGTAACACACACATATATAACTTGTGTCAGTCAGAGTACCTGAGTATAGTGAGAGTCACACACTTCAGTTTTGTCCAGACTGTGAGGAGGAAATCTTTGATAATGATTAGGTTGAGCCTCATTAGCTGAGAAACCCCCATGTTACAGACCCTTGTCACAGGGCGGCCATATTTTACACCCACGTTTCCAGACACGGCCCTTATCTCCACTCTATCAGCCATATACAACCCATCGGGCCTGGAAGTCCAGCACCCATCGATCCCCCTCCTCTCTGGAAGCCCAGCACCCATCGGTCCCCCTACTCTCTGGAAGCCCAGCACCCATCGGTACCCCTCCTCTCTGGAAGCCCAGCACCCATCGATCCCCCTCCTCTCTGGAAGCCCAGCACCCATCGGTACCCCTCCTCTCTGGAAGCCCAGCACCCATCGATCCCCCTCCTCTCTGGAAGCCCAGCACCCATCGGTACCCCTCCTCTCTGGAAGCCCAGCACCCATCGGTCCCCCTCCTCTCTGGAAGCCCAGCACCCATCGGTCCCCCTCCTCTGGAAGCCCAGCACCCATTGATCCCCCTCCTCTCTGGAAGCCCAGCACCCATCGGTACCCCTCCTCTCTGGAAGCCCAGCACCCATCGGTACCCCTCCTCTCTGGAAGCCCAGCACCCATCGATCCCCCTCCTCTCTGGAAGCCCAGCACCCATCGGTACCCCTCCTCTCTGGAAGCCCAGCACCCATCGATCCCCCTCCTCTCTGGAAGCCCAGCACCCATCGGTACCCCTCCTCTCTGGAAGCCCAGCACCCATCGGTCCCCCTCCTCTCTGGAAGCCCAGCACCCATTGGTACCCCTCCTCTCTGGAAGCCCAGCACCCATCGGTCCCCCTCCTCTCTGGAAGCCCAGCACCCATCGGTCCCCCTCCTCTCTGGAAGCCCAGCACCCATCGGTCCCCCTCCTCCCTGGAAGCCCAGCACCCATCGGTCCCCCTCCTCTCTGGAAGCCCAGCACCCATCGGTCCCCCTCCTCTCTGGAAGCCCAGCACCCATCGGTCCCCCTCCTCTCTGGAAGCCCAGCACCCATCGGTACCCCTCCTCTCTGGAAGCCCAGCACCCATCGGTACCCCTCCTCTCTGGAAGCCCAGCACCCATCGGTCCCCCTCCTCTCTGGAAGCCCAGCACCCATCGGTCCCCCTCCTCCCTGGAAGCCCAGCACCCATCGGTCCCCCTCCTCTCTGGAAGCCCAGCACCCATCGGTCCCCCTCCTCTCTGGAAGCCCAGCACCCATCGGTCCCCCTCCTCTCTGGAAGCCCAGCACCCATCGGTACCCCTCCTCTCTGGAAGCCCAGCACCCACCTGTGACCAGCCTAGGCTTGTCACAAACTCAGACTGTAGCTCATTAACCCCGATATCCCATGACATTATCATGACACAACCATAATACAGATGTATTACTGACCCGTAGGGGTAATGGCAGGCTTGACCTTTATTAAAAGCCGTCACATTTACCCCTACCGTCACACCTCCCCCTTAAGCGGGGAGCTCTGGGGTAGCGACCACAACGGGCTCATCCCCAAGCGTGGCGCTTGAAGGTCAGAGTTTAGCCGTCCCCGGGTTTTCTTGCCGGGAAAGTCCATCGGCATTGCCATGCTCACTCCCTTTCTTGTGCTGTACGGTGAAGTAATTCTCCTCTCCGACCAGACTCCACCGCAGCAGATTGGCGTTATCCACAGAGACCCGCTGCAACCAGCTCAGGGGATTATGGTCCGTAATGGCCGTAAAAGCTTGGCCATACACATACGGCTGGAGTTTCCGGAGGGCCGAGACTATAGCCAGGCACTCCTTCTCATTTGTGGCTTAAGCAGCCACCCGCTCTAATAACTTGCGGCTCAGGGACACGATGGGGTGTTCAACCCCACCGGCCCCCACCTGACTCAGCACGGCACCGATACCAAAGATCGAGGCATCAGTCTGAATCAGGAACCGCTTGTCAAAGTCGGGAGCTGCCAGGATCGGAGCGCTTGCCAGGGCAGCCTTCAGAGCTGAGAAAGCACCCTCACACTCCGGTGACCAGGTTACCGTGCGAGGGAGCCGTTTCTTAGCCAGGCCGGTCAAGGGTTTGGCCACGGCACTGTAGTGGGGTGCAAATTTGTGCTAATACCTGTCAGTCCCCACAAAGGCTAGCACCTGCTTCTTGGTCTTGGGAACCGGCCCCCCACAATGGATTCCACCTTGGCGGGCTCAGGCTTGAGATGCCCCCCGCCTACCCTGTGACTGAGGAACACACCCTCTGCCATCCCTATCTGGCACTTGGCCAGCTTTAGCGTGGGCCCGGCCTCCTGGATGCGGGCTAGGACTGCCGCTACGTGGGTAAGATGGTCAGCCCAGGAATTACTAAACACCGCTAAGTCGTCCAAGTACGACCGGGAATACACCTGCATTCTGGCCAGCAGACGGTTGACCAGACGCTGGAAGGTAGCCGGTGCGTTCTTCATCCCAAATGGCATGACTGAAAATTTGTACAAGCCACTCGGGTGATGAAGGCCGACTTGTCCCGCGCCTCCTGGGTCAATGGGATCTGCCAGGTCCTCACGGCTCAGATCCATGGTGGTCAGATACCTTGCCCTGGCGAGCTCGCCTAACAGCTCATCCATCCGGGGCACGGGATAAGCACCTGACGCTGTCTGGGCATTTAACTGCCGGTAGTCCACCCAGAACCGGGTGGTTCTTTTTGGGGACAAAGACCACTGGCGAGGCCGATGGACTATGCGACCTGGAGATCACCCCCATCGCCAACATCTCCACAATCACCTTCTTCGTGCTCCGCTTTCCCTACACAGACACTCGGGACGGTACTTACAAAGGGGCCTCGGCTCACCAGTGTTGACCGGATGACCAGTGAGGTGAGCCCGTCCCGACTTGTCCATGAACAGACTACCATACCTTCTTAACAAGTCTGGTGCCTGCTCCCGCAGGGAAGCCGCGAGCTGCATATGTATTATTTGTCACCGTAACTCTGTGCCCAGGACACGCGTGAGAACGAGGGGTAACTCTCACTGTATTACATCCGGGTAACACATTAAATAAATGAATAAAAATATGCAGACATATAAATAATTATTGTAAATTACATAAATAAATGATGGTAATAATGTGACATTGTTTCGGTCACCTGAGGAGAATAAGCTGCGTTTCGACCACAAGAAACAGCCCAGCAGCACTGTGAGAAAGAGAAAGCACATCCTGTCTGATTGGGTTAGGGCCCCCTCCTCTCCCACCTAATAATAGGGTCCCCCTCCTCTCCCACCTAATAATAGGGTCCCCCTCCTCTCCCACCTAATAATAGGGTCCCCCTCCTCTCCCACCTTATAATAGGGTCCCCCTCCTCTCTCACCTTATAATAGGGTCCCCCTCCTCTCCCACCTAATAATAGGGTCCCCCTCCTCTCCCACCTAATAATAGGGTCCCCCTCCTCTCCCACCTTATAATAGGGTCCCCCTCCTCTCTCACCTTATAATAGGGTCCCCCTTCTCTCTCACCTTATAATAATGTCCCCCTCCCACCTTATAATAGGGCCCCCCTCCTCTCCCACCTTATAATAGGGTCCCCCTCCTCTCCCACCTTATAATAGTGTCCCCCTCCTCTCCCACCTTATAATAGGGCCCCCTCCTCTCCCACCTTATAATAGGGTCCCCCTCCTCTCCCACCTTATAATAGGGTCCCCTCCTCTCCCACCTTATAATAGGGTCCCCTCCCACCTTATAATAGGGTCCCCCACCTCTCCCACCTTATAATAGGGTCCCCCTTCTCTCCCACCTTTTAATAGTGTCCCCCTACCCTCCCACCTTATAATAGGGTCCCCTCCCACCTTATAATAGGGTCCCCCTCCTCTCCCACCTTATAATAGGGTCCCCCTCCTCTCTCACCTTATAATAGTGTCCCCCTCCTCTCCCACCTTATTATAGTGTCCCCCTTCTCTCCCACCTTATTATAGTGTCCCCCTACCCTCCCACCTTATAATAGTGTCCCCCTCCCCTCCCACCTTATAATAGTGTCCCCTCCCACCTTATAATATGGTCCCCCTCCTCTCCCACCTTATAATAGGGTCCCCCTCCTCTCTCACCTTATAATAGTGTCCCCCTCCTCTCCCACCTTATTATAGTGTCCCCCTTCTCTCCCACCTTATTATAGTGTCCCCCTACCCTCCCACCTTATAATAGTGTCCCCCTCCCCTCCCACCTTATAATAGTGTCCCCCTCCCCTCCCACCTTATAATAGTGTCCCCCTTCTCTCCCACCTTATAATAGTGTCCCCCTACCCTCCCACCTTATAATAGTGTCCCCCTCCCCTCCCACCTTATAATAGTGTCCCCCTCCTCTCCCACCTTATTATAGTGTCCCCCTTCTCTCCCACCTTATAATAGTGTCCCCCTACCCTCCCACCTTATAATAGTGTCCCCCTCCCCTCCCACCTTATAATAGTGTCCCCCTCCCCTCCCACCTTATAATAGTGTCCCCCTTCTCTCCCACCTTATAATAGTGTCCCCCTACCCTCCCACCTTATAATAGTGTCCCCCTCCCCTCCCACCTTATAATAGTGTCCCCCTCCTCTCCCACCTTATTATAGTGTCCCCCTTCTCTCCCACCTTATAATAGTGTCCCCCTACCCTCCCACCTTATAATAGTGTCCCCCTCCTCTCCCACCTTATAATAGGGTCCCCCTCCTCTCCCACCTTATAATAGGGCCCCCTCCTCTCTCACCTTATAATAGTGTCCCCCTACCCTCCCACCTTATAATAGTGTCCCCCTCCTCTCCCACCTTATAATAGGGCCCCCTCCTCTCCCACCTTATAATAGGGTCCCCCTCCTCTCCCACCTTATAATAGGGTCCCTCTCCTCTCCCACCTTATAATAGGGTCCTCTCCTCTCCCACCTTATAATAGGGTCCCCTCCCACCTTATAATAGGGTCCCCTCCCACCTTATAATAGGGTCGCTCTCCTCTCCCACCTTATAATAGGGTCCCCCTCCTCTCTCACCTTATAATAGTGTCCCCCTCCTCTCCCACCTTATAATAGTGTCCCCCTCCCCTCCCACCTTATAATAGGGTCCCTCTCCTCTCCCACCTTATAATAGGGTCCCCTCCCACCTTATAATAGGGCCCCCTCCTCTCTCACCTTATAATAGTGTCCCCGTCCCCTCCCACCTTATAATAGGGTCCCTCTCCTCTCCCACCTTATAATAGGGTCCCCTCCCACCTTATAATAGGGCCCCCTCCTCTCTCACCTTATAATAGTGTCCCCCTCCTCTCCCACCTTATTATAGTGTCCCCCTCCTCTCCCACCTTATAATAGGGTCCCCCTCCTCTCCCACCTTATAATAGGGTCCCCCTCCTCTCCCACCTTATAATTGGGTCCCCCTCCTCTCCCACCTTATAATAGGGTCCCCCTTCTCTCCCACCTTATAATAGTGTCCCCCTCCCCTCCCACCTTATAATAGGGTCCCTCTCCTCTCCCACCTTATAATAAGGTCCCCTCCCACCTTATAATAGGCCCCCCTCCTCTCTCACCTTATAATAGTGTCCCCCTCCTCTCCCACCTTATTATAGTGTCCCCCTCCTCTCCCACCTTATAATAGGGTCCCCCTCCTCTCCCACCTTATAATAGGGTCCCCCTCCTCTCCCACCTTATAATAGTGTCCCCCTCCTCTCCCACCTTATAATAGGGTCCCCCTCCTCTCCCACCTTATAATAGGGTCCCCCTCCTCTCCCACCTTATAATAGGGTCCCCCTCCTCTCCCACCTTATAATAGTGTCCCCCTCCTCTCCCACCTTATAATAGGGTCCCCCTCTGTGCCATCCTCCCTCTTGCACCGGATTCATGTCACTGACAGATGGGTTTCAGGCTCACACTGCACTGGGCACCACGTGAATGTATCTGAATAACGGGCTCCCTCTAGCGGCTGTCTGAGTTCTCACACCACACTATATATCTCAGCAGTAAATGGGAATATTAATACCTGATATTACTTCCAGACTCAGCATATAACTCAGATATAACTATCCTTCACACCAGATATGGGTTTCATTGTGAGCAGGACAGTGCTGGGTTAATTAGTCACACCAGCCTAACCCCTAATATGGTGGGGTTATTGTCTGACCTTCTCTAACGGAATCCTAAATACAAACTTTGCAAGGACACATCTGGTAATGAACCCGGATCCCTGACATAATCATACGCGGTTTCAGACAAACACTTGGATTTTACTTGCCAAAGTTTAAAAAATGCCCCAATTTTACTAAGCAAGTCACCAAATGGATCCTCCACTGG
This sequence comes from Ascaphus truei, assembly GCF_040206685.1. NCBI lineage: Eukaryota > Metazoa > Chordata > Amphibia > Anura > Ascaphidae > Ascaphus > Ascaphus truei. The sequence continues at coordinate 504,263 of NW_027453863.1, read as the reverse complement.
GCAGTATTTTTGCCCCCGTTTTGCAGCCGGGGGTCTCTGCCAGGGTTGTATTTAATTGCATTGTGGTTTCCAGCTGTTGTTCTCCTGTTGACTTCATTCCCTACAATGTTCCTCGGGCTGAGGGGAAACTTCCCCTGTATTCCCAGAAAACACTTTATTTCCCCCAGAGAACACGTTGCAAACACTGCCTTCCTGAAAGGAGACCATTAAATATACTGATATTTTATCCTGAAAGGAGACAATTAAATATACTGATATTTTATCCTGAAAGGGGACCATTAAATATACTGATATTGTCTTTATCCTGAAAGGAGACCATTAAATATACTGATATTTTATCCTGAAAGGAGACAATTAAATATACTGATATTGTCTTTATCCTGAAAGGAGACAATTAAATATACTGATATTTTATCCTGAAAGGGGACCATTAAATATACTGATATTGTCCTTATCCTGAAAGGAGACAATTAAATATACTGATATTGTCCTTATCCTGAAAGGAGACCATTAAATATACTGATATTTTATCCTGAAAGGAGACAATTAAATATACTGATATTGTCTTTATCCTGAAAGGAGACCATTAAATATACTGATATTTTATCCTGAAAGGAGACAATTAAATATACTGATATTGTCTTTATCCTGAAAGGAGACCATTAAATATACTGATATTGTCTTTATCCTGAAAGGGGACCATTAAATATACTGATATTTTATCCTGAAAGGGGACCATTAAATATACTGATATTTTATCCTGAAAGGAGACAATTAAATATACTGATATTTTATCCTGAAAGGGGACCATTAAATATACTGATATTTTATCCTGAAAGGAGACAATTAAATATACTGATATTTTCCTTATCCTGAAAGGAGACAATTAAATATACTGATATTTTCCTTATCCTGAAAGGGGGCAATTAAATATACTGATATTTTATCCTGAAAGGAGACAATTAAATATTCGGATATTTTCCTTATCCTGAAAGGGGACCATTAAATATACTGATATTTTCCTTATCCTGAAAGGGGGCAATTAAATATACTGATATTTTATCCTGAAAGGTGACAATTAAATATACTGATATTGTCCTTATCCTGAAAGGAGACAATTAAATATTCGGATATTTTCCTTATCCTGAAAGGTGACAATTAAATATTGGGATATTTTCCTTATCCTGAAAGGTGACAATTAAATATACTGATATTTTATCCTGAAAGGAGACAATTAAATATTCGGATATTTTCCTTATCCTGAAAGGTGACAATTAAATATTCGGATATTTTCCTTATCCTGAAAGGTGACAATTAAATATTCGGATATTTTCCTTATCCTGAAAGGTGACAATTAAATATACTGATATTTTCCTTATCCTGAAAGGGGACCATTAAATATACTGATATTTTATCCTGAAAGGTGACAATTAAATATTCGGATATTTTCCTTATCCTGAAAGGGGACCATTAAATATACTGATATTTTATCCTGAAAGGTGACAATTAAATATACTGATATTTTCCTTATCCTGAAAGGTGACAATTAAATAAACTGATATTTTCCTTATCCTGAAAGGAGACAATTAAATATACTGATATTTTCCTTATCCTGAAAGGAGACAATTAAATATTGGGATATGTTCCTTATCCTGAAAGGGGACATAGCAGCCTACAAGTGGTTGAGATAAGAAGGGGCTGTGTGAGTATGAATGGGAATCTCTCTGAGTTTGGTTTGGGAAAGATTGTCCCTTTCTAAAAAGGATTTGTATAAGAAAGTGGAAATACTGTATACAGTTATACAGTTATACAGTTATACAGTTATACAGTTATACATTTATACAGTTATACATTGATACATTTATACATTGATACATTGATACATTTATACATGTATACATTTATACTGTATACATTGATACATTGATACATTTATACATTGATACATCGATACACTGATACACTGATACAGTGATACATTGATACATTGATACATTGATACACTGATACACTGATACAGTGATACATTGTTACATTTACACATTGTTACATTGTTACATTTATACATGTATAAACCACAAAGCAAAGTATTTCTGGGTCTGAATATAAAACCCACTTATTTATCTCACTGCAACAAAACGTTTCCTCGCCTGGGAAACAACTGGAAAGACAATTATCTGCTGGTCCTGTGTGAATAATGTAAACAGATAAAGTGGGTGCACAATTATTAGCAGCCGTATTTATACCCATATTGTTGTATAACCCGAAGCACACAAGTCTTTGTGCCATTGTGCTGCTTAACGTGTAATAATAGTGTGTTCCCCACCTGAGAATGTGAAGAGAAAATACAGGGAATATTTCCATGTGCAAAGTGCTGATAACCTGATCTGTCCACACCTCTAATCTGTATTATTCTGTTACTTGTCCGAAGCAACAGATGCTGTGATCGCAGGGGGATCCCAGCATGGGGATCCCAGACTGGGACCGAGTCATTCTGTTATACCACAACCACTGGATGCGTGTGATCGCAGGGGGATCCCAGCATGGGGATCCCAGCCTGGGACCGAGTCATTCTGTTATACCACAACCACTGGATGCGTGTGATCGCAGGGGGATCCCAGCCTGGGACCGAGTCATTCTGTTATACCACAACCACTGGATGCGTGTGATCGCAGGGGGATCCCAGCCTGGGATCGAGTCATTCTGTTATACCACAACCACTGGATGCGTGTGATCGCAGGGGGATCCCAGCCTGGGACCGAGTCATTCTGTTATACCACAACCACTGGATGCGTGTGATCGCAGGGGGATCCCAGCCTGGGACCGAGTCATTCTGTTATACCACAACCACTGAAAGCAAATACAGCAAAAATAGCAAATATAGCAAATATAGCAAAAATAGCAAAATAACAAAAATAGTATATATAGCAAAAATAGCAAAAATAGCAAATATAGCAAATATAGCAAATATAGCAAAAATAGCAAATATAGCAAATATAGCAAATATAGCAAATATAGCAAAATAGCAAAAATAGCAAAAATAGCAAATATACCAAATATAGCAAAAATAGCAAATATACATTATTCCCCTCAGGACTCACACATTTTGGCACATATCGCGGTGCTGGAATTTATTCCTGTAACACATGGGCTACAATGACTGTGTCTCTGGCGCCTACATAATATGTTTAGGCGCCAGAGACTGTATGTAATATGTCCTGTGCATGGGTAGGAAACTGGGGGGATGTGGAAATAGAAACACCCCGGAGTTATATCCCTTTCTCCTGCCCTATATCCCCTCGTGTTACCCTCAATTTACTTCCTAAACGCACAAAACTCCACATTTACAGATATTACGTTTTATTTAATAATAATAATAATAATAATAAAAAAGAAGAAGTGTCAACAAAGCAGCATTGTATTAAATATAATAAGTGACCTGGGGCTGCGGAAACTTATTCCCCGATCCGTTCCTGGTGTGAAAAATCTGAATTTTGGGCACAACAATTAGGAAAAGGTAATATTGTTATTTTTTGTTTTGGTTTCTTGAGATCAGAAATAATTGATATCCCAAATGTGTGACTATCGCAGCCCATGAAACGACATGTAAGCGCCCTAATTACTGGGAGTAAGGGGTTAATGAGCAGTGACAGGGGTGAGAGTTTTGGTTTCCTCTGGATAAGTAACTTTAGTAATTAATGACATATCTTAAAGTGAGCGTGGCTCTGGGAATATACCGGTGCTGTGTATATAATGTGAGTATATACCGGTGCTGTGTATATAATGTGAGTATATACCGGTGCTGTGTATATAATGTGAGTATATACCGCTGCTGTGTATATAATGTGAGTATATACCGGTGCTGTGTATATAATGTGAGTATATACCGCTGCTGTGTATATAATGTGAGTATATACCGCTGCTGTGTATATAATGTGAGTATATACCGCTGCTGTGTATATAATGTGAGTATATACCGCTGCTGTGTATATAATGTGAGTATATACCGCTGCTGTGTATATAATGTGAGTATATACCGCTGCTGTGTATATAATGCGAGTATATACCGGTGCTGTGTATATAATGTGAGTATATACCGGTGCTGTGTATATAATGTGAGTATATACCGGTGCTGTGTATATAATGTGAGTATATACCGCTGCTGTGTATATAATGTGAGTATATACCGGTGCTGTGTATATAATGTGAGTATATACCGCTGCTGTGTATATAATGTGAGTATATACCGCTGCTGTGTATATAATGTGAGTATATTACATGGGCAGGTTACACACACACTGAGGAACACACCGGATTGTGTCTGTTTCAGGACCTGGTGTGGAAACGGTTTCCACCAATTCTGGCAAACACAAACTTGTGTGCTTGTAAACACAACCCAAACCCATCTCTGTGTGTGTGACAATCTGATTATCTGCATGGAAACCTGACATTGTCATCTCCACTTTGGGTCGTTTAAGCGTCAAAAGTAACTTTCAGCCCTAAATCTTCCTGTCTCATCCCCACAAACATGACTCCGGTTTATAATGCCCCCCTGCCCCCTATCCGTGTCCCCTGCCCCCTGCCCTCTGCCCTTTGCCCCCTGTCCTGAATTAAACACATCCCAAACTCCTGTCTTATATATATACATATATATATTGGCCTTAATGCTTCAAAACCAAAGTGGGACAGAAAACCCTCACACCCTTGCCAGGTCTCCGCCTGTTACTCTGATAAATATATATAATTCTGGGGCACTCACTGCTTTGATACCTAAAAGTTATTCTTTAGATCCCAAAAATGCGTTTTTAGAAAAAAAAATAATATATATATATTTCACGGAATATAAAATGTGTTTTCAAGGACAAAAGTCCAAACTTCGAACAATATTTATTGATTGTTTTTTTTTTTTTTGCTTTTAAGGCAAGATAAAAAATATGAAAGTTTGAGGCAGAATTTGGGGTGAGTAGAGACGCCCCCCCCAAACACAGTACGGAAATCTTTTAGGTTTCGCTGGTGACTTTCAAGCCATTCATGTTATAAAAGGATTGGCAATTAACCAATACTAATAAAATAAGTAATATAATGCTAGGATGTAATTACTAATACTAATAGGATAATTAATATTATGCTAGGATGTAATTACTAATACTAATAGGATAATTAATATTATGCTGGGATTTATTAACTAATACTAGTAGGATAATTAATATTATGCTGGGATGTATTAATTAATTCTAATATAATAATGAATATTATGCTGATTTGCAATTACTATTAGGAGAATGAATATTATGCCGGGATGTAATTACTAATTCTAATAACAGAATGAATATTATGCTGGGGTGTATTAACTAATACTAATAGGATAAATAATATTATGCTGGGGTGTATTAACTAATACTAATAGGATAAATAATATTATGTTGGGGTGTATTAACTAATACTAATAGGATAAATAATATTATGCTGGGGTGTATTAACTAATACTAATAGGATAAATAATATTATGCTGGGGTGTATTAACTAATACTAATAGGAGAAATAATATTATGTTGGGGTGTATTAACTAATACTAATAGGAGATTTCATATTATGCTGGGATGTAATTACTAATACTATAATTACTATTATGCTCGGGTGCAATTACTAATACTAATAGAATTAATATTATGCTGGGATGTATTAAATATGACTAATGGGAGAATTAATAGTATGATTGAATTAATTCACTAATACCAATATGAGAATTAATATTATGATGGAATGAATTCACTATCACTAATAGAATAATTAATATTATGCTGGGATGTATTAACTATTACTAAAAGGAGAATGGATATGATGCTGTGATTTAATTACTAACACTAATAAGAGAATTAATATTATTTACTGGGAATATTTCGAATGGTTAAATCTAATCACACTATTTATTCACTGCAAATATTGTTTTTAACGTTTAAAGACCGTTTGACAGATAAAGAAATTAGGGAAAGTGATTACCAGTGTCCCCCCCTTAGCCCCCCCCCTTATTTCCAATGCTTGCAGCAGTTCTGCATCACACAGATAATATAATAATAATAATAATAACAACCTGTCACGTGTCTGTAACATGTCCATGCCTCTGTCCCTGCAGAGTGTGTGTCCTGAATAACAGCTATTAATGCAACCTGTGCCTGTGTGGGACAGTCCTGGTTACATGTGCCTGTGTGGGACAGTCTTGGTTACAACCTGTGCCTGTGTGGGACAGTCCTGGTTACAACCTGTGCCTGTGTGGGACAGTCCTGGTTACATGTGCCTGTGTGGGACAGTCCTGGTTACATGTGCCTGTGTGGGACAGTCCTGGTTACAACCTGTGCCTGTGTGGGACAGTCCTGGTTACAACCTGTGCCTGTGTGGGACAGTCCTGGTTACAACCTGTGCCTGTGTGGGACAGTCCTGGTTACATGTGCCTGTGTGGGACAGTCCTGGTTACATGTGCCTGTGTGGGACAGTCCTGGTTACAACATGTGCCTGTGTGGGACAGTCCTGGTTACAACATGTGCCTGTGTGGGACAGTCCTGGTTACAACCTGTGCCTGTGTGGGACAGTCCTGGTTACAACATGTGCCTGTGTGGGACAGTCCTGGTTACATGTGCCTGTGTGGGACAGTCCTGGTTACAACATGTGCCTGTGTGGGACAGTCCTGGTTACAACCTGTGCCTGTGTGGGACAGTCCTGGTTACAACCTGTGCCTGTGTGGGACAGTCCTGGTTACAACCTGTGCCTGTGTGGGACAGTCCTGGTTACATGTGCCTGTGTGGGACAGTCCTGGTTACATGTGCCTGTGTGGGACAGTCCTGGTTACATGTGCCTGTGTGGGACAGTCCTGGTTACACTGGGAGCTGATACTAATAAACTCATCACGTATTTAGATATAAAGTGCAGATGACGGATCCCATTCATCCGGTGCCTGAAGTTTTTATTCCCTGTTCCTCCGGGTTTTAATCCTGACCCCAGATTTATTATAGAGAGAGAATGATAAAACCTGCAGGCGGAGCCTTGTCTATCTCCAGCAGTGAGGAATGCAGCCCTGACATCTAACAGGACCGGTTCTGTCCCACTATTTCGCCCTTAAAAAAAATGCAGTAATATGTGGGGATCAGTGTGGATTAGGGTTAGGGTATATAGGATTAGGGTTAGGGTATATAGGGTTAGGATTAGGGTATATAGGGTTAGGGTTAGGGTATATAGGGTTAGGGTTAGGGTATATAAGGTTAGGGTTAGGGTATATAGGGTTAGGATTAGGGTATATAGGGTTAGGGTTAGGGTATATAGGGTTAGGGTTAGGGTATATAAGGTTAGGGTTAGGGTATATAGGGTTAGGGTTAGGGTATATATGGTTAGGATTAGGGTTAGGGTATATAGGGTTTACTGGAAGAGCTTCAGATATGAAGAGGATAAGGGAAAGATTTGCCAGGTCCCACTTCCAAACCCCAAGCAGCTACCCTACTAAAACAGGACCGGCTTAATATACTGCAGGCAGGTAACACTGTCAGACCCCAATACTAAAACAGGACCTGATTAATATACTGCAGGCAGGTAACACTGTCAGACCCCAATACTAAAACAGGACCTGATTAATATACTGCAGGCAGGTAACACTGTCAGACCCCAATACTAAAACAGGACCTGATTAATATACTGCAGGCAGGTAACACAGTCAGACCCCAATACTAAAACAGGACCTGATTAATATACTGCAGGCAGGTAACACTGTCAGACCCCAATACTAAAACAGGACCTGATTAATATACTGCAGGCAGGTAACACCATCAGACCCCCAATACTAAAACAGGACCTGATTAATATACTGCAAGCCGGGAACACTTCCATTCTTAAACCGGTTCCGGATCCCATACCCTCGCACCCTGCGCCGGACCGCTCCTGTTATAGAGCCTGCGAATATTACTGTGTGAAAGGCTGGACTAATAAGCCATTTCTGGTAACACACAGTGCACCCCCTCCCCTCTCCCCCCCCCCACCCCTCCCCTCTCCCCAGCCCCCCCTCTCCCCCAGCCCCCCCACCCCTGTGTGCACTAAGTGTTGAACTCATTGTGACTCCCTGTGAGAATAGAAGCTGGGGGTGAGTGTGTGTTGCACACTGGTTATTAGCACGGGGTGTGAGAGGGGGGAGCATAAAACAAAGCCCCCCCTGATCTGAATGAGGGGGTGACAGGTTGGGCTGCCCCTTTCCTGGCTGATTTACTTCTCACTGGCGCCTTATCCAGCTCAGGGAGAGAAAGTTTGACCAATCACTCTGCCAGGGAGCTCACACCCGCCTGCACTTTGCTGGCTGGGAAGTTGGGGCCGGGTGAGCCCCCCACTCTTCCTCCTCTTCCTCCTCTTCCTCCTCTCCTCCTGCCTGCCTCGCAGCTCCGCTTTGTATGATGCCTCAGCATGGCCATATCTGCTACCCTCACTAACTACTATGTGGACTCTATAATAAGCCATGAGAGCGACGAGTCTCCTGCAGCCAAGGTCTTCTCCGGCCAGTACCCCAGCCCCCGGCCGCCCGGACACACTGACCACCTGGACTTCCCTTCCTGCAGCTTCCAGCCCAAAGCTCCTGTGTTCAGCGCGACGTGGGCTCCCCTGAACCCCCACACTGCTGCTGCTCCCCCTGCTGCTCCTCTGCCCTCTGTGTATCACCCTTACATCCAGCAGGGCGCCCCCACTTCAGAGGGCAGGTACTTACGGGGCTGGCTGGAGCCCTTGCCCCGGGCAGAGAGTGGACCCCCCCCGGGGCAGGGGGCAGTGAAGGCTGAGCCGCAGCTGGGGAGCCCAGAGTACAGCACAGAAAGTTCTGCGGGAAGAGACGGAGCCGGAACCGGCCCCAGGCCCAGCTTCCCGGAGAGTAAAGGGGGTGCCGGCAGCGAGGACAAAGGCAGCAGCACCAGGCCAGATCCAAGTAAGTGAGGAAGTGACCAGCACACGGCCGGAGACCGGACACAGCAGCAGCGGCAGCAGCAGGGGCATGTGTGTGTCCGGCTGCTGTCCAGCACCGAGCACCCAGCTGGGGAGGGGGGTGGGGGTGCTCCCCTCTCTATGTGTGTCCGGCTGCTGTCCAGCACCGAGCACCCAGCTGGGGAGGGGGGTGCGGGGTGCTCCCCTCTCTGTGTGTGTCCGGCTGCTGTCCAGCACCGAGCACCCAGCTGGGGAGGGGGAGGGGGTGGGGGTGCGGGGTGCTCCCCTCTCTGTGTGTGTCCGGCTGCTGTCCAGCACCGAGCACCCAGCTGGGGAGGGGGTGGGGTGGGGGTGCTCCCCTCTCTGTGTGTGTCCGGCTGCTGTCCAGCACCGAGCACCCAGCTGGGGAGGGGGAGGGGGTGGGGGTGCGGGGTGCTCCCCTCTCTGTGTGTGTCCGGCTGCTGTCCAGCACCGAGCACCCAGCTGGGGAGGGGGTGCGGGGTGGGTGTGCTCCCCTCTCTGTGTGTGTCCGGCTGCTGTCCGGCACAGAGCACCCAGCTGGGGAGGGGGTGGGGGTGGGGGTGGGGGTGGGGGTGCTCCCCTCTCTGTGTGAGGCACCTCACATACTAACACATGAACTTTACAGGCAAGGTGACAGCAACACATGTAGCATGTTCCAGCTGCTGCCCTGCATAGCATGTTCTTCTAGTGCTGTCTCTCCACGTGATGCAGGCAGGGGACAGATAATAATACTAATACTAATAATAATATTAATAATAGTAATAATAATAGTAATAATAATAATACTAATAATAATAATAATATTCTCTTGCAGTGTATATGTGTGTGTGTGATGTGTGTGTGTGTATATATTTGTGTATATGTGTGTGTGTGATGTGTGTGTGTATATATTTGTGTATATGTGTGTGTGTGTATATGTGTGTGTGTGTGTGTATATGTGTGTGTGTGTGTGTGTATATGTGTGTGTGTGTATATGTGTGTGTGTGTGTGTGTGTGTGTGTGTGTGTGTGTGTGTGTGTGTGTATATGTGTGTGTATTACACACTGCACCCGGCTCCCACCCTACACTAAGTATTAAGCAGTGTGCAATGATCGGTAGTAACAGTATACAGGGGGGTATAGGGGTATGGGGGTATGGGGGTATGGGGGGTATGGGGGGGTATGGGGGTATGGGGGTATGGGGGTATGGGGGGTATGGGGGTACGGTGCATGCAAATTAAAGTACTTTCACAGCGCTATTACACCGGGATACTGAACTGGGCTGGGACCCAGAACCGGCACCACCACGAAGGCTGGAGAAAGTGAAGTGTGCCGGCTGCATTATACTTAATACCCCTGTACATTGACACAAGCAGCAAGTTAGCGTGACCCGGAGATTGCGCCGCGCTAAACAATATCTAACGCCTCCTTTATGTGTACATGGGAAACCCAAAGGGGAACCTCCGAGCACATTTCTATCGTGATATATGACACAGATGTGAGTAATTCCGGCAGGGTGCGATATATCCCGATGGCCGAGCTGGCATTAGCGGTGATATACAGCGCCCCAGCCCCGCTAACAACCAGACGCTATCTGTGCTACTTACTGACATTAATCAGCCAGGCAATTCCCAGCCAACCTCGTGTTTATTAAGGAATTATCCCCACTCCGGTCCCGTGGAAATAAACCCGCGTGTCAGGGCTGATAAGCAGCCGTATTAACAGTATTAATTATTAACTGCTGATTATTAATATTTAATGGCACTTACACATTGCGAGATGTGCACACAGTGACAGACCTGTGCAATCATCTTTCATCAGCGCAATTTGTAGCCACACTGACGCTTTAATCGCGCAGACAAATAATTAATTCGCTTCTGCCCCAGGTTGGGTATTTAGGAATTCATAGCCGGGTAATTGAGTGCGGTCTCAGGGAGTAAATGCCCCCCCATCCTAGCAAAACTGCCCCCTCACCCTGTCTGTGACCGCCGGGCACTGTAAAAAGGGGCATTTTTTTTACCACGTATTAAATGTATATTTAAAAAAATGTATATTTAATGTACACAACAAACCCTCCCCCGGGATAAATATTGTGTCCGGTTACCGGGAAATCCTCCTCAGGGACAATGACCCCAAGCTGCAGATTTATGGGTAATCGGGAAACAGATTGTGGCCCCAAATACACAGACATATCAAGGAAAAGTCCACACTACAGGATGTCATTTCAGGGAAATAGCTAGAACAGGGGTGTCCAACCGGTTTTGGGGTGAAATTGTAAGGAACCCCCCAACCCTCTCTAATATCAACTCTGAAATCAGATGCAGTGTAAGGAACCCCCCAACCCTCTCTAATATCAACTCTGAAATCAGATGCAGTGTAAGGGACCCCAACCCTATCTAATAGCGCGTCTGAGATCAGATGCATAGTAAGGAACCCCAACCCTCTCTAATAGCGCGTCTGAGATCAGATGCATAGTAAGGAACCCCAACCCTCTCTAATAGCGCGTCTGAGATCAGATGCATAGTAAGGAACCCCAACCCTCTCTAATAGCGCGTCTGAGATCAGATGCATAGTAAGGAACCCCAACCCTCTCTAATAGCGCGTCTGAGATCAGATGCATAGTAAGGAACCCCAACCCTCTCTAATAGCGCGTCTGAGATCAGATACATTGTAAGGAACCCCAACCCTCTCTAATAGCGCGTCTGAGATCAGATGCAATGTAAGGAACCCCAACCCACTCTAATAGCGCGTCTGAGATCAGATGCAATGTAAGGAACCCCAACCCTCTCTAATAGCGCGCCTGAGATCAGACGCATAGTAAGGAACCCCGACCCTCTCTAATAGCGCGTTTGAGATCAGACGCAATGTAAGGAACCCCGACCCTCTCTAATAGCGCGTCTGAGATCAGACGCATTGTAAGGAACCCCGACCCTCTCTAATAGTGCGTCTGAGATCAGACGCATTGTAAGGAACCCCGAACCTCTCTAATAGCGCGTCTGAGATCAGACGCATTGTAAGGAACCCCGACCCTCTCTAATAGCGCGTCTGAGATCAGACGCATTGTAAGGAACCCCGACCCTCTCTAATAGCGCGTCTGAGATCAGACGCATTGTAAGGAACCCCGACCCTCTCTAACAGCGCGTCTGAGATCAGACGCATTGTAAGGAACCCCGACCCTCACTAATAGCGCGTCTGAGATCAGAGGCATTGTAAGGAACCCCGGCCCTCTCTAATAGCGCGTCTGAGATCAGACGCATTGTAAGGAACCCCGACCCTCACTAATAGCGCGTCTGAGATCAGACGCATTGTAAGGAACCCCGACCCTCTCTAATAGCGCGTCTGAGATCAGACGCATTGTAAGGAACCCCGACCCTCTCTAATAGCGCGTCTGAGATCTGATGCATTGTAAGGAACCCCGACCCTCTCTAATAGCGCGTCTGAGATCAGATGCATTGTAAGGAACCCCGACCCTCTCTAATAGCGCGTCTGAGATCAGAGGCATTGTAAGGAACCCCGACCCTCTCTAATAGCGCGTCTGAGATCAGATGCATTGTAAATTCTTCTGTATTTGATACAATTTTCAAATGACCAGATAATTGCAGGGGTCACTTTAGGGGTGCCCCGGGGAACCTAGGTTGAAAAACACCACCCTAGACTGTGTGGGTGTCACCTGGAAGGGTGCAAGTGACATGTCCAGCTTACACCACCTTGGCATTCAGTGTAGAGTGCTGCATTGTTGTGGATGTGACGCATTGTTGTGGATGTGCTGCATTGTTGTGTAAGTGCTACATTGTTGTGGGTGTGACGCATTGTGGATGTGACGCATTGTTGTGGATGTGATGCATTGTTGTGGGTGTGACGCATTGTTGTGGGTGTGACGCATTGTTGTGGGTGTGACGCATTGCTGTGGGTGTGACGCATTGTTGTGGGTGTGACGCATTGCTGTGGGTGTGACGCATTGCTGTGGGTGTGACGCATTGTTGTGGGTGTGACGCATTGTTGTGGGTGTGACGCGTTGTTGTGGGTGTGACGCGTTGCTGTGGGTGTGACGCGTTGCTGTGGGTGTGACGCGTTGCTGTGGGTGTGACGCATTGCTGTGGGTGTGACGCATTGTTGTGGGTGTGACGCATTGTTGTGGGTGTGACGCATTGTTGTGGGTGTGACGCATTGTTGTTGATGTGACGCGTTGCTGTGGGTGTGACGCGTTGTTGTGGGTGTGACGCGTTGCTGTGGGTGTGACGCGTTGCTGTGGGTGTGACGTGTTGTTGTGGGTGTGACGCGTTGCTGTGGGTGTGACGCGTTGCTGTGGGTGTGACGCGTTGCTGTGGGTGTGACGCGTTGTTGTGGGTGTGACGCGTTGCTGTGGGTGTGACGCGTTGCTGTGGGTGTGACGCGTTGCTGTGGGTGTGACGCGTTGCTGTGGGTGTGACGCGTTGCTGTGGGTGTGACGCGTTGATGTGGGTGTGACGCGTTGCTGTGGGTGTGACGCGTTGCTGTGGGTGTGACGCGTTGCTGTGGGTGTGACGCGTTGCTGTGGGTTTGACGCATTGCTGTGGGTGTGACGCGTTGCTGTGGGTATGACGCGTTGCTGTGGGTGTGACGCATTGCTGTGGGTATGACACGTTGCTGTGGGTGTGACGCGTTGCTGTGGGTGTGACGCGTTGCTGTGGGTGTGACGCGTTGCTGTGGGTGTGACGCATTGCTGTGGGTGTGACGCATTGTTGTGGGTGAGACGCGTTGCTGTGGATGTGACGCGTTGCTGTGGGTGTGACGCGTTGCTGTGGGTGTGACGCGTTGCTGTGGGTGTGACGCGTTGCTGTGGGTGTGACGCGTTGCTGTGGGTGTGACGCGTTGCTGTGGGTGTGACGCATTGCACTGAAGTTGGGGTCACTTGTTCCTCTGTTACTCTTTTCCCAGCCAACCCCTCGGCCAGCTGGCTCCATGCGCGCTCCTCCAGGAAGAAGCGCTGCCCTTACACCAAGTACCAGACCCTGGAGCTGGAGAAGGAGTTTCTCTTCAACATGTACCTGACGCGGGACCGCAGGCACGAGGTGGCCCGGCTACTGAACCTGAGCGAGAGGCAGGTGAAGATCTGGTTCCAGAACCGCAGGATGAAAATGAAGAAAATGAACAAGGAGCAGGGGAAGGATTAATACCCCCCCCCCGCAGCACCCCCACCAGCAGCACCCCCACCAGCAGCACCCTTCTCCCCCCATCCCCGAGACTTATTTATGTGACTCACCCCGGTGACCTTTTGACACAACCGGTTGAAATGACCTGGCAGAGGAAGACCCCACGTTTTTGCATGCCACCTGACCAAGGCTGTTTTAGGGTGACATGGGACCCCCTGTGCTGTTCTGTGCAGACTTAGCGGTTCAATAGTCTGAACCCATGAAGCTGTAACTGTTGAGGTGCAGCTTTTGACAGAGAACCCTTGTCACACACGAGGATGATGTACTGGTGCCACAGCCCAGTCTGCCAGCAGCTGAAAGGAAAGGATGGGGGGGGGGGGTTCTTTTTAACATGACCTCTCCTTCCTCAGGTCTCTTGGATGAGGGAAGTTGGAACTATTAAAGCTGCAGTCAGCCCTCATACAGTAACTCAGCACATATCCCTACAGGGGTATATATATATATATTTCATTCCCAGGCCATCCCCTCCCATTAAGAACTATTTTGAACCAGCAAACCCTCCATAACACATTTTATACAGTGACCTAAAGCACAAGACATTGTCCCCACCCTGCTGCGCTCGTGTCTAGAGAAGTGATAGGAGTGAGTGGGAGAGGGGAGAGAGGAGTGGAAGAGGTGTGGGAGGTGTGGGAGAGGAGTGGGAGAGGAGTGGGAGAGGTGGGATAAATGGGACAGGTGGAAGAGGTGTGGGAGAGGTGGGGGACGTGTGGAAGAGGAGTGGGAGAGGTGTGGGAGGTGTGGAAGAGGTGTGGGAGAGGTGTGGGAGATGTGGAAGAGGTGTGGGAGAGGTGGAAAAATGGGACAGATGGAAGAGGAGTGGGAGAGGTGGAAGAGGAGTGGGAGAGGTGTGGGAGGTGTGGGAGAGGTGGGGGAAATGGGACAAGTGGAAGAGGAGTGGGAGAGGTGTGGGAGGTGTGGAAGAGGTGTGGGAGAGGTGGGGGAAATGGGACAGGTGGAAGAGGAGTGGGAGATGTGTGGGAGGTGTGGAAGAGGTGTGGGAGAGGTGTGGGAGAGGTGTGGGAGGTGTGGGAGGTGTGGGAGGTGTGGAAGAGGTGTGGGGGAGGTGTGGAAGAGGTGTGGGAGAGGTGTGGAAGAGGAGTGGGAGAGGTGTGGGAGGTGTGGGAGGTGTGGAAGAGGAGTGGGAGAGGTGTGGGAGGTGTGGAAGAGGTGTGGGAGGTGTGGGAGAGGTGTGGGAGGTGTGGGAGAGGTGTGGGAGGTGTGGGAGAGGTGTGGGAGAGGTGTGGGAGAGGTGTGGGAGAGGTGTGGGAGAGGTGTGGGAGAGGTGTGGGAGAGGTGTGGGAGAGGTGTGGGAGAGGTGAGAGCTCTTACTAGACATAGCTTATTTATATTTATTGTGAGATGACCTGTTTTTACCACATGTAGCTGTTTGTTACTGAGAGTAAAGTGCAAAGTGATGTGTTTGTACATTTTCTATGTTTCTCTTCACAACTTTATACTTGAACGTTTTGTGTATACGTGTAGGTGTGACGTCATTTCCCCGTGTTACAGTGAAGGAAATGAACATTACATAATGTCATGTTTATTTCCCCATTAAACTCAAGCTTTGTTATTAAATGAGTGACGGAAACAGACATCAGTTCTGCTGGATTCCTTTGCACATACTCTAATACCCGGCTGCTGTTACTCTAATACCCGGCTGCTGTTACTCTAATACCCGGCTGCTGTTACTCTAATACCCGGCTGCTGTTACTCTAATACCCGGCTGCTGTTACTCTAATACCCGGCTGCTGTTACTCTAATACCCGGCTGTTGTTACTCTAATACCCGGCTGCTGTTACTCTAATACCCGGCTGTTGTTACTCTAATACCCGGCTGCTGTTACTCTAATACCCGGCTGCTGTTACTCTAATACCCGGCTGCTTTACTCTAATACCCGGCTGCTGTTACTCTAATACCCGGCTGCTTTACTCTAATACCCGGCTGCTGTTACTCTAATACCCGGCTGCTTTACTCTAATACCCGGCTGCTATTACTCTAATACCCGGCTGCTGTTACTCTAATACCCGGCTGCTGTTACTCGGAGTACCCGAGCGATGCAATATTCCACATGCTGCTCAATTAGCTCACAGGGTTATAGTATTAGGTTATAGCATTAAGTTATAATAGCATTAAGTTATAGTATTAAGTTATAGTATTAAGTTATAGTATTAAGTTATAGTATTAGGTTATAGTAATAAGTTGTAGCATTAAGTTATAGCATTAAGTTATAGTATTAAGTTGTAGCATTAAGTTATAGCATTAAGTTTTAGTATTAGGTTATAGCATTAAGTTATGGCATTAAATTATAGCATTAAATTATAGTATTAAGTTATAGTATTAAGTTATAGCATTAAGTCATAGCATTAAGTTATAGTATTAAGTTATAGCATTAAGTTATAGTATTACGTTATAGCATTAAGTTATAGTATTAGGTTATAGCATTAAGTTTTAGTATTAGGTTATAGCATTAAGTTATGGCATTAAGTTATAGTGTTAGGTTATAGTATTAAGTTATAGGATTAAGTTATAGTGTTAGGTTATAGTATTACGTTATAGCATTAAGTTATAGTGTTAAGTTATAGCATTAAGTTATAGTATTAGGTTATAGCATTAAGTTATGGCATTAAGTTATAGTGTTAGGTTATAGTATTAAGTTATAGTATTAAGTTATAGTGTTAGGTTATAGTATTACGTTATAGCATTAAGTTGTAGCATTAAGTTATAATAGCATTAAGTTATAATAGCATTAAGTTATAGTATTAAGTTATAGTATTACGTTATAGCATTAATTTATGGCATTAAATTATAGCATTAAATTATAGTATTAAGTTATAGTATTAAGTTATAGCATTAAGTCATAGCATTAAGTTATAGTATTAAGTTATAGCATTAAGTTATAGTGTTAAGTTATAGCATTAAGTTATAGTATTACGTTATAGCATTAAGTTATAGTATTAGGTTATAGCATTAAGTTTTAGTATTAGGTTATAGCATTAAGTTTTAGTATTAGGTTATAGGATTAAGTTGTAGCATTAAGTTATGTTATAGCATTACGTTATAGTATTAAGTTATAGTATTAAGTCATAGCATTAAGTTATAGTATTAAGTTATAGCATTAAGTTATAGCGTTAAGTTATAGCATTAAATTATAGTATTAAGTTATGGTATTAAGTTATAGCATTAAGTTATAGCGTTAAGTTATAGCGTTAAGTTATAGCGTTAAGTTATAATAGCATTAAGTTATAGTATTAAGTTATAGTATTAAGTTATAGCATTAAGTTATAGCATTAAGTTGTAGCATTAAGTTATAGCATTAAGTTGTAGCATTAAGTTATAGCATTAAGTTATAGTATTAAGATATAGCATTAAATTATAGCATTAAGATATAGTATTATGTTATAGTATTAGATTATAGCATTAAGGGATAGTATTAGATTATAGCATTACATTATAGCATTAAGTTATAGCGTTAAATTATAGCATTAAGTTATAGCATTAAGTTATACTATTAAGTTATAGTATTAGGTTATAGCGTCAAGTTATAGCATTAGGTTATAGTATTAAGTTATAATATACGTTATAGCGTTAAATTATAGCCTTAAATTATACTATTAAGTTATAGCATTAAGTTATAGCATTAAGTTATAGTATTAAGTTATAGCATTAAGTTATAGTATTAAATTATAGGATTAAGTTATAGTATTAGGTTATAGCATTAAGTTATAGTATTAGGTTATAGCATTAAGTTATAGCACTAAGTTATAGTATTAGGTTATAGCATTAAGTTATAGGATTAACTTGTAGCACTAAGTTATAGTATTAAGTTATAGCATTAAGTTATACCATTAAGTTATAGTATTAGATTATAGCATTAAATTATAGTATTAAGTTATAGCATTACGTTATAGCATCAAGTTATAGTGTTAGGTTATAGCATTAAGCTATAGTATTAGGTTATAGCATTAAGTTACAATATAGCATTAAGTTATAGTATTAAGTTATAGCACTAAGTTATAGTATTAGATTATAGCATTAAATTATAGAATTAGGTTATAGTATTAGGTTATAGCATTAAGTTATAGTATTAAGTTGTAGCATTCAATTATAGCATTAACTTATAGTATTAAGTTATAGTATTACATTGTAGCATTCAATTATAGCATTAAGTTATAGCATTAAGTTATAGTATTAAGTTATAGTATTAAATTATAGCATTAAGTTATAGCATTAAGTTATAGTATTAGGTTATAGCATTAAGTTATAGCATTAGGTTATAGTATTAGGTTATAGCATTACGTTATAGTATTAGGTTATAGTATAGGTTATAGTATTAAGTTATAGTATTAAGTTATAGTATTAAGTTATAATATACCATTAAGTTGTAGCATTAAGTTATAGCATTAAGTTATAGTATTAAGTTATAGTATTAAGTTATAGTATTAAGTTGTAGTGTTAGGTTATATCATTAAATTATAGTATTAAGTCATAGCATTAAGTTATAGTATTAAGTTATAGCATTAAGTTATAGCGTTAAGTTATAGCATTAAATTATAGTATTAAGTTATGGTATTAAGTTATAGCGTTAAGTTATAGCGTTAAGTTATAGCGTTAAGTTATAGCGTTAAGTTATAATAGCATTAAGTTATAGCATTAAGTTGTAGCATTAAGTTGTAGCATTAAGTTGTAGCATTAAGTTGTAGCATTAAGTTATAGCATTAAGTTGTAGCATTAAGTTGTAGCATTAAGTTGTAGCATTAAGTTATAGCATTAAGTTGTAGCATTAAGTTGTAGCATTAAGTTATAGCATTAAGTTATAGCATTAAGTTGTAGCATTAAGTTATAGCATTAAGTTGTAGCATTAAGTTGTAGCATTAAGTTGTAGTATTAAGTTATAGCATTAAGTTGTAGCATTAAGTTATAGCATTAAGTTGTAGTATTAAGTTATAGCATTAAGTTGTAGCATTAAGTTGTAGCATTAAGTTGTAGCATTAAGTTATAGCATTAAGTTGTAGCATTAAGTTGTAGCATTAAGTTGTAGCATTAAGTTGTAGCATTAAGTTATAGCATTAAGTTGTAGTATTAAGTTATAGCATTAAGTTATAGCATTAAGTTGTAGCATTAAGTTGTAGCATTAAGTTGTAGCATTAAGTTATGTTATTAGTATTGCGTTATTTCTATATTAATTCTCCCACTTTGCTTTTCAACAAATATTGCAAAAAGCGAAACAAAAAAAACTCTTCCAAATGCGCGCAGTGAAAGAGCCAAATTGGTGTTTGAATAACAGCCCAAACTCTGCATTTCTATTAAATGTTTTGTACAATTCCTTATAACCCTGGGAAGGGAGGCGGGGGGGGAGAGGGGGGCTCGTGTAAAGCAGATATTTGAGGGGTGTGGGGGGGGGAGTATTATTACTGAGGGGAGATCGGGTTCATCCTCAATTCAGAATAACTACAAATACATGGGGGGGTGCACAGCGCTGGGAGGGAAAGCTGGGGGCGCACAGCGCTGGGAGGGAAAGCTGGGGGCGCACAGCGCTGGGAGGGAAAGCTGGGGCGCACAGCTCTGGGAGGGAAAGCTGGGGGCGCACAGCGCTGGGAGGGAAAGCTGGGGGCGCACAGCGCTGGGAGGGAAAGCTGGGGGCGCACAGCACTGGGAGGGAAAGCTGGGGGCGCACAGCACTGGGAGGGAAAGCTGGGGGCGCACAGCACTGGGAGGGAAAGCTGGGGGCGCACAGCACTGGGAGGGAGAGCTGGGGGCGCACAGCACTGGGAGGGAAAGCTGGGGGCGAACAGCACTGGGAGGGAGAGCTGGGGGCGCACAGCACTGGGAGGGAGAGCTGGGGGTGCACAGCACTGGGAGGGAGAGCTGGGGGTGCACAGCACTGGGAGGGAGAGCTGGGGGCGCACAGCACTGGAGGGAGAGCTGGGGGTGCACAGCACTGGGAGGGAGAGCTGGGGTGCACAGCACTGGGAGGGAAAGCTGGGGTGCACAGCACTGGGAGGGAAAGCTGGGGTGCACAGCTCTGGGAGGGAAAGCTGGGGTGCACAGCACTGGGAGGGAAAGCTGGGGTGCACAGCTCTGGGAGGGAAAGCTGGGGTGCACAGCACTGGGAGGGAAAGCTGGGGGTGCACAGCACTGGGAGGGAGAGCTGGGGGTGCACAGCTCTGGGAGGGAAAGCTGGGTGCACAGCGCTGGGAGGGAAAGCTGGGGGCGCACAGCGCTGGGAGGGAAGCTGGGGGTGCACAGCACTGGGAGGGAAAGCTGGGGGTGCACAGCACTGGGAGGGAAAGCTGGGGTGCACAGCTCTGGGAGGGAAAGCTGGGGTGCACAGCTCTGGGAGGGAAAGCTGGGGTGCACAGCACTGAAAGGGAAAGCTGGGGGTGCACAGCACTGGGAGGGAAGGGGTGGAAGTGATGCACTTATGGGGTTAAGAAGTGGAAAGAGACTATATGATCTGCCACCTGATTGATAGTAACTATTACCCGGTGTAAGAAGGGTTAACGTCCTCTTAATATTTTACTTTCATACGGCGATGATTTCCGAATAAAAGGATGTTTATTACCGCGGTAAAAGCGGCACATAAGTCGCTCAGGAAGTCGCAGTAAGGAGCTCGCTTCTCTCTCTCTCTTCTCTGCGATTTGCATAATTCTTTAGGAAAACAAAGGACTTTCAGCTCTTAAATCCCCGGGACAGAACTGCTCATAAAGCAGCAAATTCACTTTAGTGGCGGCAATAAAACAATATAACCGCTGTAAAAGTTTATAGGGAACTAAGCGGCTGTAAAGGCAACTTCTCCAGCGCAGCTCAGCGGCAGAGCCACGCGGGGAATGCCACGGGGGGGAATGCCACGGAGGGAATGCCACGGGGGGGAATGCCACGGAGGGAATGCCACGGGGGGAATGCCACGCAAGGAATGCCACGCAAGGAATGCCATGGAAATGCAAGCAGCCCTGGACATCCCCTCCTCACCCTATAGTTCACACAGAATATACATGGGGGGAGGAAGGGGGGAAGCTGGGGGGGGGGAAGGGGGGGAATCTGGGGGGGGGGAGGAAGGGGGGGAAGCTGGGGGGGGGGGAGGAAGGGGGGAAGCTGGGGGGGGGGGGAAGGGGGGGAAGCTGGGGGGGGGAGGAAGGGGGGTAAGCTGGGGGGGAGGGGAGGAGGGGGGAAGCTGGGGGGGGGGGGTCTCTGGTTCTCTGTAACAGTCTCACAAACCTTGAGACCTAAATCCCTGGGGCTTTAATGTCTTTGTTCTTTATTTATTTGTGTCTTAGCTCGGGCCATAAACTTCACAGCAGCAGAAACTTCTGGCCAGACGTCTGGGGTTGTGTCATTATCTGTTTCCACCCCAGCGGCCAAGCGCTGTCCGGCGCTGACCACATCCAGCTCATCTGCCGGCCAGGCCGGACCCTTCAAACAGCAGGCCCCCTTATACCGCTCTATTATTACTAGTATACATTATGTAGGGCCTTATCTAGCAAGCTATCTGTATATTAGGGGCAGGGATTTGTGTATCTATCTGTGTATCTATCTGTGTATCTATCTGTGTATCTATCTGTGTATCTATCTGTGTATCTATCTGTGTATCTATCTGTGTATCTATCTGTGTATCTATCTGTGTATCTATCTATCTGTGTATCTATCTGTATATATATATATATATATCTCAAAAACAAATACTCGATACGTTCTGTGGCTAACGAAATTATTGTGCTTTCCAGATACACTGATCTCTTGTTTTGGCGATGTTACAATGGTGTGTGTGTGTGTGTGTGTGTGTGTGTGTGTGTGTGTGTGTGTGTGTGTGTGTGTGTGTGTGTGTGTGTGTGTGTGTGTGTGTGTGTGTGTGTGTGTGTGTGTGTGTGTGTGTGTGTGTGTGTATATATATATATAGGATATAGTAAGATTAGGATATATATGAGTTTTTTTGTTGCCTTTTTCACCCACCATAACTTTATAAAAAATTATATATATATATATTATAACCGTAATATATATATACATACAAAGAAAAGACCAGTGCTCAAGATATATATATATAACGGTGTGTAGGGATAAAGGGTAATGAGGTATAATTAATTATACCTCCTTGATTTTTTCTTTAATATATATATATCAGAGTGTGTATATACACCAGAATTATATATACGATATAAGATATATATATATAACTGAGTGTCAGAAGTGTCCCCACTTTATCTGTTTGTATATATTGATGGAATAAATTGTTATTTTTTTCTACATCTTGAGCGAGTGCTGCGGACTTTGTTCCACTCTATATATATATATTATATATATTAGGGTACGTTTTTATACTGAAGCAAAGATAAGTATAAAAGGGTAATCGGAAGCAGGCACACCAATAGCAGAAAAACATATCACATCTATTTAAACATATCCACGTTTCGGCTAACCCTGGTGCCTGTCTCAATATATAAATATATAATATATATCTTTACATTTACAGTGTTTATATGGATTGCCAGCCTGGATAAGGCTGTAGGTGCAATCTCTCAGGCTTGTACAATAATAACCGTGCCTATAAACTTATATAATATATATAGTTACATTTACAGTGTTTATATGTATTGCCTATAGACTTGTACACTAATAACCGTGCCTATAAACTTATATAATATATATATTTACATTTACAGTGTTTATATGTATTGCCTATACACTTGTACAATAATAACCGTGCCTATACTTATATAATATATATAGTTACATTTACAGTGTTTATATTTATTGCCTATAGACTTGTACACTAATAACCGTGCCTATAAACTTATATAATATATATATTTACATTTACAGTGTTTATATTTATTGCCTATACACTTGTACAATAATAACCGTGCCTATAAACTTATATAATATATATATTTACATTTACAGTGTTTATATTTATTGCCTATACACTTGTACAATAATAACCGTGCCTATAAACTTATATAATATATATATTTACATTTACAGTGTTTATATTCATTGCCTATACACTTGTACAATAATAACGTGCCTATAAACTTATATAATATATATATATTTACAGTGTTTATATGTATTGCCTATACACTTGTACAATAATAACCGTGCCTATAACTTATATAATATATATATTTACATTTACAGTGTTTATATTCATTGCCTATACACTTGTACAATAATAACCGTGCCTATAAACTTATATAATATATATAGTTACATTTACAGTGTTTATATTTATTGCCTATAGACTTGTACACTAATAACCGTGCCTATAAACTTATATAATATATATATTTACATTTACAGTGTTTATATGTATTGCCTATAGACTTGTACAATAATAACCGTGCCTATAACTTATATAATATATATATTTACATTTACAGTGTTTATATTTATTGCCTATACACTTGTACAATAATAACCGTGCCTATAACTTATATAATATATATATTTACATTTACAGTGTTTATATGTATTGCCTATAGACTTGTACAATAATAACCGTGCCTATAACTTATATAATATATATAGTTACATTTACAGTGTTTATATTCATTGCCTATACACTTGTACACTAATAACCGTGCCTATAACTTATATAATAAATATATTTACATTTACAGTGTTTATATGTATTGCCTATAGACTTGTACAATAATAACCGTGCCTATAACTTATATAATATATATATTTACATTTACAGTGTTTATATGTATTGCCTATAGACTTGTACAATAATAACCGTGCCTATAACTTATATAATTGCTCTCTGCCAATCCCCCCATTGACTTGGCGGCCGCTGTTAGCCTGGTACACGCCGCTAGGTGACGCTGTTGCTCCACCCATGTGCCCCCCAGACCTGCCCCAGTCTCAGACTCTTTACAGATGATGCAGTTTCTTATATGGAATATTCACCCTGATCCGATGTATCTGCCCCTGCATCTATATCCCAGCACGGGGCGACAGGAACCGGTGTGACACCGGGACCCCGCCGGTGACCATACAGTGCAGCCTGTGTATACTGTAACGTGTGGTCTCAGCCCCTGGGTGAGTGGGCAGCAACCACCGGACATTAGCTTAATGGGGGTCAGGATGTGACAGAGTCAGGGTCCTCTGCTTATAACAATGCCGTTATACAGGGGGTGTCACTGTGTCACTCTGATCCGGGGCAGGGATATACTGCCAGGCATTGCTGGGAGTGGAGCTGCGCCCTCACTTTCACGCCAAGTAAAGTCTTGTTCGTGGAATAGACACGGGAAACCCCCACTAAAGAGCAGAATTGTAGGTGAGGGCCTAATGTCCATCATCGTGATGTCCGCAGTGGTGCGAATTAAATCTATATGGAGAAAATGAGCTAGCTAATGGATCTTGCATGATAAGGTTA
The DNA here is from genome assembly GCF_040206685.1 of Ascaphus truei. NCBI lineage: Eukaryota > Metazoa > Chordata > Amphibia > Anura > Ascaphidae > Ascaphus > Ascaphus truei. The sequence continues at coordinate 479,751 of NW_027453863.1, read as the reverse complement.
GGTAATAATGACCCACGCGTGGGCACCGTTTGCTACACTCATGAATGGCATGAAATGGATGTGAATGGGACACGTGAGGAACTCAGCACTGGTATGTTACATGTTTCTAAGAGACTCACTCCCCCTCTATATTCATATTATTACTGCTTTTTTAAGTGGGGGGGGGGGGGGGGGCCTTGCTGACTTTTTATATTTGCCTGTCTCGCACCCACTCCTTCCCCACTCCTTCCCCACTCCTTCCCCACTCCTTCCCCACTTCTTCCCCACTCCTTCCCCACTCTTTCCCCACTCTTTCCCCACTTCTTCCCCACTATTTCCCCACTTCTTCCCCACTCTTTCCCCACTTCTTCCCCACTCCTTCCCCACTCTTTCCCCACTCCTTCCCCACTCCTTCCGCACTCTTTCCCCACTCCTTCCCCACTCTTTCCCCACTCCTTCCCCACTCCTTCCCCACTCCTTCCCCACTCCTTCCCCACTCCTTCCCCACTCCTTCCCCACTCCTTCCCCCACTCCTTCCCCACTCTTTCCCCACTCCTTCCCCACTCCTTCCCCACTCCTTCCCCACTCTTTCCCCACTTCTTCCCCACTCTTTCCCCACTCCTTCCCCACTCTTTCCCCACTTCTTCCCCACTCTTTCCCACTCTTTCCCCACTCCTTCCCCACTCCTTCCCCACTCCTTCCCCACTTCTTCCCCACTTCGCTGCTTATTATATTTCTTTCATGTGAGAGATTTCGGTTACAAACATCTCTCTGCTCCAAGGTCCGAAGAAATAAAACGGTGTAATGACGTGGAAGAAAGAATATATGTGTAATAAAGAATATATGTGTAATAAAGAATATATATATGTAATAAAGAATATATATGTAATAAAGAATATATGTGGAAGAAAGAATATATGTGTAATAAAGAATATATGTGTAATAAAGAATATATGTGTAATAAAGAATATATGTGTAAGAAAGAATATATATGTAATAAAGAATATATATGTAATAAACACATTTCCATACGAAGTGGACCTTGTGTTATAACCACAAAAAAACAAACACAACTGCACATTTCTTTCCGATTTTATTTTAATGTGAGTAGGACACAATTGCACCGGTTTCTTTGCGCCGCGTCTCTGTCTCCTGATAATATCAATAAAGTGTAACACAGCGCGTAAATAATGCATTTATTTCAGCCCATTAAAGAATAAATCCAACTTCATACGTATGTGGCTCCGGTTCGGATAAAGTCGTGTTCACAACAAGATCGTGTGATTTGGGCTTTTTTAACCGGTCTCCTTCTTGTTTAATAGGAATTATTCCGACAAATACGCTGTTCTGTATTTTATTTTAACTTACTGTTCGCACCGGGATTTTAAGCATTTAATTATAAGAACGGGATATTATTAAATATTAGGATATTGTATCCCACAGCCAGGTCTGTGCAGATTCATTTAGGCCAAAACTGTGCTGTGACTTTGGGGTATAAAGTACAAAACCTACAGAATAAAGAGCAGCTTTAACACCCACAGAAAGTGACCCCAAATACAGATTTCCGTTCCTCCTGTGCATCTCAGCGGCGGTGTGTATTAATGTTACAGATATTTGTTATAGTTATTAGTCACAGTTATTAGTTATAGTTATTTGTTACAGTTACCAGTTATCGTTATTTGTTACAGTTATTAGTTATAGTTATTAGTTATAGTTAGTAGTTACAGTTACCAGATATAGTTATTTGTTACAGTTATTAGTTATAGTTATTTGTTAAAGTTATTTGTTAAAGTTATTTGTTACAGTTATTAGTAATAGTTATTTGTTACAGTTATTTGTTACAGTTATTTGTTACAGTTATTTGTTACAGTTATTAGTTATAGTTATTTGTTAAAGTTATTTGTTAAAGTTATTTGTTACAGTTATTTGTTACAGTTATTAGTAATAGTTATTTGTTACAGTTATTAGTTATAGTTATTTGTTACAGTTATTAGTAATAGTTATTTGTTACAGTTATTTGTTACAGTTATTAGTTATAGTTATTTGTTACAGTTATTAATAATAGTTATTTGTTACAGTTATTAATAATAGTTATTTGTTACAGTTATTTGTTACAGTTATTAGTTATAGTTATTTGTTACAGTTATTAGTTGTAGTTATTAGTTACAGTTATTAGTGATAGTTATTTGCTGCAGTTATTAGTTATAGTTATTTGTTACAGTTATTAGTTATAGTTATAGTTATTAGTGATAGTTATTTGTTGCAGTTATTAGTTATAGTTATTTGTTATAGTTATTAGTGATAGTTATTTGTTGCAGTTATTTGTCGGACACACTTCTATACTTGTATTAAATATCTGTAACGCGTGTGGGGGGAAATATACAAACTTTTGGCTTTCTATTCACTTGCAGCCTAAATTGCGGTGGAAATTCCGGATAGTGTGATATGTTGTGAGATGTTGTGAGATGTTGTGAGATGTTGTGAGATGTTGTGAGATGTTGTGAGATGTTGTGAGAAGTTTGTGAGATACACATATTGTATACTGTAACATGTATACTTTGTATAAGATAACATCACACACATATTGTATACTGTAACATGTATACTTTGTATAAGATAACATCACACACATATACAAACCCCCCTATATCTCCCCACTGAGATTGCACACAGCCCCCCTATATCTCCCCACTGAGATTGCACGCAGCCCCCCTATATCTCCCCACTGAGATTGCACGCAGCCCCCCTATATCTCCCCACTGAGATTGCACACAGCCCCCCTATATCAGCCCCCCGTGTTTTCCGCTGGTCTCGGGAAACCGGACATTGAAAGTAACATTATTAGCGCTGTTTGTTTGCAAGGCGCCAACACTTTGCGGAGCGCAGTACAATAAAGTACAATAAAGCGCGGCTGCTGCATATAACGCAGCAGAGAATAAAGAAACGGGTGCATGTAACGTTATAGAGAGGGAGCCAGGCTGCTGTATACAACGCAACAGAGAAGGAAATAAACCGGCGGACATAACGTTATAGACAAGATTGCATGTACCGTTATAGAGAGGGAGGCCCGGCTGCGGTGGAAGTATTCCGCTGTTACTTTGAGTACCCTCATTACTCCAAGTTCCGACCCTTCAGGGTGACACAGAGCCGCGTTATAAAGGGGGGGGGGGGGAGCAGCCGGGTTATTTGCACTCTCCGTACTGACACTTCCAGCACTGGGGGCAATAATGCGCAATATTGCGGCGCAAGTGGCGGCTTTATTGCAGTAATGGAAGGGGGGCGATAAACCCCCCCCCCCCCCTGTAAGCGCGTTTTATGGGCTGCGACATAAACAGCAAACAACATCCCGGGCTATAGCGCCGGTTTTATTGCCCGCTAAAGCGTTCCCCGCCTATTACACGCGCAATCCCTTCCATGCGGCACTTAAACCTTTATCAATAATAGGGGGATTGATCATTAAAATGTTAAATATGACTACCTCGTTTGTTTTAAAATATGTTTAGGCTGAGAAGCCGCCTGATTTGATAACTTGTATTAAAATACCAATTACATTTATAGCGCCTCTAAAA